>NW_005368569.1:1664694-1676025 GCF_000412655.1 Myotis brandtii | reverse complement strand
TTTCTTTTTTTTTAATATATTTTATTGGTTTTTTACAGAGAGGAAGAGAGAGGGATAGAGAGAAAGAAACATCGATGAGTGAGAAACATTGATCAGCTGCCTCCTGCACACCCCCTAATGGGGATGTGCCTGCAACCAAGGTACATGCCCTTGAACGGAACCAAACCTGGGACCCTTCAGTCCGCAGGCCGACGCTCTATCCACTGAGCCAAACCAGTTGGGGCAATAGCCACAACTTTTACCAAAAGTAAATCAAGACTGATTCATGAGTTAACAATCAGATGTTTAAAAGTACACTAATATTCAGTGGAATCAATTAAATAGCTCAATTTTATAAGAAAAACAAATAAACTGAAAGTTGTGAACACAAATTTTCCCAACCCAACAATGCAATACAAACTTATAAACATATCAAAAATATTTGCAGAGTAATTATTTTAAAAACATGAATTTAGCTCGGCCAGTGTGGCTCAATGGTTGTGTCAACCTATGAACCAGGGAGGTCACAGTTCAATTCCTGGTCAGGGCACATGCCCGGGTTGTGGGCTCAATCCCCAATGTGGGGTGTGCCGGTAGCAACCGAGCAATGATTCTCTCATCATTGATGTTTCTCTCTCTCCCTCTCCCTTCTCTGAAATCAATATAAATATATTTCACATAAATTTTAAATATGAATTTAAGCTGAAAGTAAAATTGAGGTTTTATCCCTACTAAAACCAGCAGAGGAAAGGTTGTCGATAGCACTGCTGGCAAGGCTGTGATTAAAATGGTACGTGGCTGTAGTGCTTAAAATTGATGCCAGTCTTTTGGAAAATGGCATGGCTAACAATAGCTTAGGGTGTATTTTAAAACTATTTAAATTTATTTTTATTGTTTGGACTCAAAGTCACTCAAAATTCTAAGGAATTTAAGTTTTAAGCAAATAAAGTACTACTTAATAGGGTATCTGAAAAGGTGAAAAGGTTTGGTTCATTTTATCTAGTAATTTCATCCCCAGGATTTATCCTAGGGAAATAATTCAGCAGAAGCAAACAGCTGTGGTATTAACAAAAGCTGTTTGTTTACTAATTACTATACATCAAGTATTGTCTAAGTACTTGTTATATATTCTTTTTTGTTGTTGTTATGTATTCTTTTATTTAACTCATTTAATCCTCACAAAAACCCTAGGTACTTTAATCTCTATTTTCAAATGCAGGAAACTTCACATTCATTGCAGTGTTATACATGGAGGCTAAAATTATGTCTGAGAAATTGACTATACAACTGCCTGGACTTTAAATTAATAACCATGAAGACTGGCAAGATGGGAAAGTATATATTATATATGTTTACTGGTAGGAAATGCTGTATGTATTATAATTGAAAATATGGGTAAGCATACATAGATTAGACTTAAAATAATTTACTATTTTATGAAAACAATGTGTTCATTATAGGAAATTTGAAAAATCTATAGCAAAGGAATACGGCTGCATAATTTGCTGGACTGAGGGCTGGGGACTTGTGAGTTGGAGCCAGAGCTTTCCTAATGAACAGCTTTTAGGTCAGTCAAGTCTCTACACAAAAACTGACATCTCTAGTTCCTTTTTACTTTGGAACAAAGAAGAATTAATTCCCTGTAGCTTGTGATAGAGAGCATTGGTCTCCCCTTGTCTGCCTCTCCATGGTACGCCTCTACTTCCCATAGGGCATACGGTTTCAGCTGCACAGCTCCTGTGATGATCGTTTGCAGGGGGATCATTTGCAGCATGTCCCCTTGGTTTCCAAATTGGCCTGTGCCACCCTGGATAACACAGCCTATTGGACCTAGAGTCCATCTTACCTTGGCCAGTTCCAATCTGGGTCAATCTATCTTGAAGCTATTCTTTCTAGCAAGAAAAGAATTATAGAGGAATCCATTCCTGGTTATGATTAAAAGCAGGATGTCAGTGTGGGCAAGTCAAGTGGTGGGTGATGGCTGGTAGTAGTCATGATAGCCCAGGAATCGTCCGTAGGTTCCCTATAGAAGGCCACACAAAATGCAGGCCCACTGAGGAGTCAGCTATGGAGGTGCTACTGTGGGCCTGCAGATCCCCAAAGGGAGAACATCATAACAAAGGAGCTCAGGAAGACCTAGGGGAAGACTCAAAGCTCTGCTGGCCCTCGCCTCTCCTCAGGCCAGTCTTCACATGCAGGTCTTCACACATGCTCTTGCATCAGCCGAGCACAAAAGCGTAGAAGTCTGCCGAAACCGGTTTGGCTCAGTGGATAGAGCGTCGGCCTGCGGACTGAAGGGTCCCAGGTTCGATTTCGGTCAAGGGCATGTGCCTGGGTTGCGGGCACATCTCCAGTAGGAGGTGTGCAGGAGGCAGCTGATCGATGTTTCTCTCTCATCGATATTTCTAACTCTCTATCTCTCTCCCTTCCTCTCTGTAAAAATCAATAAAATATATTTTATAAAAAAAAAGCGTAGAAGTCTGTCTTGCAAGTTTCTATCTCAGAAGAACCACACATTACTTTTTTGAGAGATACTTAGCTTTTTAATCTCATAGCTAATTAAACAGGCCATGGGGATAAGACTGTTGAATCCAACAGAGAACTGTAGGGAGGCTTCCTTCACCCAACACTTAGGTTCCTTTTCTTTGAACATCCATGTTTAATCTCATGCATGTTATCTGCTGTTTTCTTCACAGGTATCTGACCCAGATGTGATCCTTTGCAATTCTGTAGAGTTGATCCGCGAGCGGTTGACTATATCTGAGGATGGACCAAGTGTCGGGCACCGGGAGGATCAGAAGGATGACTATGTGTATGACATTTACTACTCGGAGATGGCCACTCCAGGATGGACTGAGAAGGTCCTCTCTGTGCAGCCCTTAAGCCAGGAGTGGGAGCTGGTAAGGGGACCTATGGGCATGAGGGCATGAGGCAACCTAAGCCATTCTCTAGTCAGGGTACTTTGCCTCCCTGGATTCTAATCCTAGGCAACATTGTCCTTAGTTCTTTTTGTTCTTACTTAAAAGGAAAAACTTATTCTAAATGCCTTCTAGGAACCTGGTTTTAATGCAGGGAATTTTGGGAGTCTATAATTTTTGCACTTAATGAATCTTTTACAAGTTTTGTAAATCTCTGTTGTTGTTTTTAATGTTTTTATTGATTTTTAGAGGGAGAGGGAGAGAGAGCATGCCCCCAACCTTAGCATGTGCCCTGACTGGGAATCTAACCAGTGCCCTCTTGGTTCATGGGCCAGTGTTCAACTACCAAGCCACACCAGCTAGGCAACATCTTTATTTTTTATATCTACCCATTCTCAGGGGAAAATGTATGAGAGCTTATAATAAAATACAAAATAAAACCTGGAATTTTAATAAGAGAACAAAACCTTTTTAATTGCATCTTATAATGCAGAAAATAATGGATTAAGAAAGCTAACTTGCATTTAAAAAAAAAACAACTACTAACTTCCTGACAATCATTCTTAAAACAAATTCTAAAATGATTAATGAATGTCCTGGCCAATGTGGCTCGGTTGGTTGAGCATCATCCCTTGCACCGAAAGGTCACCAGTTCGATTCTTGGTCAGGGCACATACCCAGGTTTTGAGTTCATCCCTGGTTGGGGTGCATATGGGAGGCAACCAATCAATGTTTCCCCCCCCCCCCCCCCCCTCCTTCTTCACTCTCTAAAATCGACACACATATATTTTTAAGACATAAAATGTATAAATAATGAGAGAAGTTAAGGTGGTACCTGTCACACTCTTATGAGAAAAGCATGCTACTCCACACCTACTCTACCACCATAATCTGAATCAGGCACCCACCTTGGACCATGCATAGGCCCTCCTCTTGCCTTCCTGCACCCCTCAAACTTGGATTTTGGTTCTGATCTTTGGCATCACCCATAATCCCTCCGACAGTTTAAAGGTCACTACCATCACCTGCTCAGAGCTGTTTCTCCTCCCTACTTTGGGGTGTTCCTTTAGTCTATCTCACCAGGAATGTGATCCCTGGAGTTGGACTTGTACATGGAATAGGGCCATTATCTCCCCCTTGTAGCCTAAGTGTAGCCTCTCCAAGTTAGTCTGATATTAGTTTCCCCCAGAGCATAACCTTAGATGTTTTGACTTACATTCATGTGTGTGTTGAGATGTGCAGGTGAATGATGGCAAACAACTAGAGGACGTTGATGAAGATGAAGATGAAGATGATGAGAATAGTGAGAATAATTGGCGCAATGAGTACCCAGAGGAGGAGAGCAGTGACGGAGATGAAGATTCCAGAGGTAGGTGGGTGGCAGCCTTGGATGGGGAGGGACTGCTGGGATCCAAGACTGAGGCATGCGTACAGAAGACAGATCCATTCTAGCTAGCTTTCCTTCTCCATTGAGCTCGTGCAGCTCAATCATAAGCTGTTGGAGCTATAGAAGACCCACAGACCAGTGTTTGGAGTTGGGGGGGTTGTTATTAGAGTGTAATGTCAGTCAGGTGTGGGTTCAAATCCTTAGTTCTATCATTGCCTAGCTGTGGATCTTGGGCAAGTTACTTCATCTTATTGAGCCTCATTTTCCCTCCAGAAAATAAGAATATTGCATCAACTGGTAGAGATTAAGTGAAACATCTAGCTCAGTGTCTCTTTCCCTGCTTCGGTCTAACAAAGTATTGGAGAGGTTCTAAGTGCCAACAAAAAGAATTTATTTGTGTCTGTTAATGGAGGAACAATTAGATCAAACTACAGAATATTCTGTAGTGCCCATAATATATTAAAAGGGGCAAGGTTCAACATTATATTTACGACTACAACTATTATATTAAAAAAAAATTCTATACTTAAGGGAGAAATGACAAAATATCCCAATGTTAAAAGACTTGGTTTAAATGGTAGAAATGAGATCTTTTCAAATTGTTCCCCTGAATTCTCTTTATTGAGCAAGTATTTTTAAGTAATGAACCAAAATAAAAAAACCAAACAAACAAACCAGCCCAGCTGGTGTAGCTCAGCGGTTGAGCATCGACCCAGGAACCAAGAGTCACTGGTTCGACTCCCTGTGAGGGCACATGCCCGGGTTGCAGTCTCGATCCCCAGTGGTGGCTGTGCAGGAGGCAGCCAATCAATAACTTCCTCTCTCATTGATGTTACTATCTCTCTATCCTTCTCCCTTCTCCCCTCTCTAAAAATCAATAAAAAATTATTTACAAAAACAAAAGCCCGGACCTTTTTGAGATGGGAAGGAGCTCACAGTCGCCAAAAAAAAATGATGCAGGTGGAGTCCATTCCTGTTCTCTCATTCCAGGCTCTGATGAATGCAACGGCCTCAGTGAAGAGGAAAGAGGCAACAGCAGACCACAGACATGGAGCAAATACCCTTTGGATGTGCAGAAGGAGTTTGGCTATGACAGCACTCATGACCTGGACTCGGACTGAGGATCCTGGGACAACCATGAGGTTCTATCACAGGCCCTTGAGGGCTTTGACTGCCTTATCAGCCACCCTGGTAGTGGGTTTCCTGGCATAACACACGGAAGGAGAAAGCATGTCCAACAGCACCATCATAGCAGTGAAAACGTGTGCTGAAGGAGTATCTCTTTTCCATTAATAGTAGGATGCTTTGCCTCATTCAAGTGACCCTGCAATCTAGGGGACAAAAAAACAAACAAAAAAACATAAAATGAAGCTTCCTGGCCTAGACATTTTCCTGCTCTTCTTCTACGCTAAAGCCAGTAAGTGGAAGAGAGGCTGTTTCATGAGAACTTAGGTTCAACTTTCCCATGCCACCAGGCACCCGCCCCCAGTAAAAGCCTGATTCTTTTTGACGGGAAAATCTAGAAGGGCTACAGTGGGTCTCTTGTAGGAACACACACTGAGTAGTAATGGCCAGTAGAGGAAGAATCTGCCTGAGCTGTGAGGGGTTTGGTTGACAGTTGTCTCTACCTCCCTGCTTCCTATGATAATGACTGTAAAGATTGCTCTTTCGTTAGCAGTGGTACCAAGGAACGGTATGTATGAATGTGATATTCTGCATTTAGTAAAAACACTAACTATGGGAGCAAGTAATTCCTTTAAAACCTTTTCAATCTGAATATGTTTTCCATTGTGCTCCCTCTCCCCTTCCTGCCCCCCACCAAAAATGGGGGAGTAGTGAGATAAAAGTTTCAGAATTGACCTGAGACACAGAGGACTTAAAGCAAATTAGGAAAAGGAAAACACATCCTGAACTTAGCTTTCCACTAAGAAATGTTTAACTATTTACAGCACTCACCAAAAACTATCAATAGGACAAAATTTCTTCCCCAGAATTTACATTTCTGCCCCTACCCCTTCCAAAGCACAGATGCCTTAACTCAGACTGAGTTGGCATTTAGTCTTCTAATGTAGCATTCGTTGTCAGTAGAACTTTTGCAAAGACGAATGTGTCCTATATATGCCCTGTGCGGTGGTAGCCACTAGCCACATGTGGCTGAGCACTTTTAATGTGATTAGTGTGACAGGAATTTTTCAACTTTATTTTAAGTAGCGACATGTGGCTAGTAGCTACTGTACTGGTCAGTGCAGGTATAGGGCAATCAATACCCAGAACCTTCTATTCAAGACATGCCCTCTTGCCCCATAGCGCACACTCACTATCACAGGGGAAGGTGAATTACACAGGGATGTGTCTTCCCACATCTTTTAAAGACTTCATAAGCATCTACTTTCCCATCCTCCCTAAACCCATTTATCTACATCGGTTCCTATGTACACAGAGTTGTTAAACCTGAATGATTAAATTGTATGTGTATGTGTGCTCAGGCTCTACTCTTGTGGCTCTAAAACCAACAGACTATTGGTTTCCCACCCTAACTATCCACAAAGGTACAATTCAGTGTCACAAGTAAGAGGCAGCAACTTAAATGTACATCAACACTAGTCATCTTAGTCTATAGTAAAAGAAGGATTAAAAACCACTCTGTACCAGTATGATGTGTTCATTGCTATTTATGTGCTCATTAAAGTTTGCCAACATTAAAGGGCTTAACAACTTCACAAACTGTACTCAGTGCAAAAGGGATTAGCATACCAGGAGAAGAAATGAGGCTAAGGAACAAAACCCTCATGGAAATTAATTCCCCCACAAAGCTTGAGTGGAAGTCTGGCTTCCCTCCCACAGGAGGGTTTCTAGGAAGTCTGTACGCAGCACAGAGGGGAAGAATGCGGTCGCCATCCACTAATGGGAGGAGGGTGACATGGCTCACTAAGCCAGTGTGAGGGCACCTGGGGTGTGGAGGCCCTTGTTTTCCCAGGAGCTAACGGGAAACAGCAAGTTCCTGGGGTGAGCTGGTCATTTGCTTGAGTGGAGGAAGCCAAAGCCTGCCTCAGGGGTCCTCAAAACAAGCGCACTCTACTTCAAGGATTCGCTCTAAAGGATCCCTGGAGCAGGTGCCAGCTTGGCTCAGACAAGAGTCGTGTGTACATAGTCTAGGCAAGTCACCCTTTGTATGGGCTCCCTGTTGTAGACAGGAATTTGCAGTGCAAATCCCCAACCCATGATAGTAGGAGTGGCCCCCTATGTTCTCACAGATGCTTGCCCTGAACCAAAAGCAATTGTGAGCATGCTCCCTTAAATTGTTTGTATCGAGCAGGTCTGACCAAGGTTACGCCCTTGCCTGAGATGAGCCAGTTTGGTGGAGAAAAACAGAAAGGGAGATTGCCTCGTGCTTCTTGTCTTTACCATTGGTCAATTCCAAACCGTAAGGACAAGAAGCCCATGGGTGTGCCAAGCCAGCAGGTTCTCTGGGCCCAGGATGATTGGGTCTGAGGTCATCCTAGGAGAGTTGTACAATCCAGTGCAGCCAAGCTGCCCATGAAGGAGCATCCTCTAGGCCAAACCTGCTCTGCCTGACCTGGGTGTTAAAGAGCAGCCTGAGCACCAGAATTAGTTATGTCCGATCGTGCAGTCTGCTGAGGAGCCAGACTGAGGTTAAAGCAGCTTTTTTCCCAGAGTCTTCACTGATCTCCATGGGAAAAAAGAAGTCCCCTGGAGTACCAAGGTCTTCCTGAGACTGAAGCCCCACCAGACCTCGCCCCAGGAGGCAGGCGGGAGAGGAGTGCACTGTCCCAGTGATCCACACCAAGGCGGCTCAGTGTAAACAAAGCCTGGTGTTGGGGACAAGCGGATGCGGCCTGGTGTGAGGTTTCCAGAAAAAGAAAACGACCACGTCTAGCACCTAGGAGGGCTTGCGTGGGTCTGCGCAGCAGCCCCTCACACCGACCCTTAGTGAGTGGAACAAGCTATTTGGTGGCTCAAGTCCATGAGACATTGACAGCTGAGAGAATTCAGGTGATGTACCTGAACGAGAAGTTTCTGTCCTCTTAAAGTTCGTACCAGAAACCCAGCGGTGTACTTGATCATCTAGAACACAGACAAGCTCTCAAGTGTAATAAAGGATTCTCCTTCAAAACAACAGTAGTGCCAGACTTCAGACGCATGAATTTGTTCATGTGTCAGCTACAACCCCAGGTGCTTGTAACGTATACTAAAGTGTAATCGGTACGTGAGTAAAAAATCTTTAAAGTTCACCTTTGCAGGTAAGACTCAACAGAAGATTGTGCTAAAACGAAGCAAAAAAAAAAAAAAAATCTGTGGTCAGAGTCTGACCCACCACCACGTAGAGACACCTCTGAGGACAGAGGGACTCATCTTTGGGTACTTTGCATTTATAAACAGCCTACTGCATCCTGTAGATGAATACCAGGACTCACCTAGAATTGGTGTTCTGGATTAAATAATATAAATAAATAATGGAATACAACCATATCCCCCAGGGAAGGATTTTGAACCCGAGGAAGAAATGGTAGCATTTCAGGCCTCTGAAGTCAGGTGCCTGGACCTGGTCAGAGGAAAACTTGTCATAAAAGCAGCCCCTTTGTCGAGACTCCTGGTTCCAACCTCGAGTACCAAGTTTAGAAACCACCAGCCACAGCTAACCTAGCTAGCACTCCCTCTTCCCCTAGTGCAACTCACCAAGTGTCTGTAAGGGCGACACACACCACCCAGCAGGAACAAAACTCAACAACCATCCCCAAGCCCTCCCCCGCCCCCACCTTCATGCTGGCCCCTGACTCGGTCTTCTCTTCTCCCATAGCTTACCAATGAGAGTGAGCACCTGAGGAAGCCATCAGCCCTCCACCCCTGACATAGTGTGTGCCAACAGGCTCCTTTAGTACAAGAGGGCTGGGTCCACACAGTCTTGCCATCTGGCCTTTGGTGACTGTGGCCACAGGTAAAACCTTCCAGGCCTCAGGGGACTTCACCTCTGGCCTCTAGTCAGTTTTCCTCTCAACCTTTGTCTCTTCGGCTACATCTAGCTCAGTCAGGACGCAAAAGCAAATCTTCTGGGTGACTTTGGTGATAGCAGCTAAATGGGAAAAGAAGAGAACTGAGTAAACACATTCATCTACAACCCCAATCTGAACACCACAAGGCTGTTCACAGCACATCTGTGGCTCCCTGCTCATCTCTCCCTTGGGTACCCTGTGCCAGGCTTTGCCCCTCACCCCCAACCAGCCTTAGCATCCCCAGTCCTGAGCCCAACCAGAGTCTTTACACTTATATTGCACTTATAAGAGGTAGTGTTTTAACCCCAAAATAGGAGTCTAAAGATAGAAGTAAAATGATCATATCAAGATAAAAAGGGAAGAAGTCATGTGGGGCAGTCAGGTCTCATGGCCTCTAGCACATCACTAGTTTGGAGGAAGCCAGCTACCATGCCCATCTCTCCCACGCATCTGTGAACACACACACACACACACACACACACAACCAGTGATGATGGGCAAAGAAGCTCACCCAGGATATTCCGGACAAAGAGCGGCCTCCGGGATTCTGGCAGGTAAACACCCAGGAAGTAGACGGGGATTCCGGAGAGGGAGATCCCAATGCCAATGAAGGAATTGATGGTGTCTCCAAAGAGGGGCACAATCACCAGAAACAAGGAGCATATGCAGAACACGATGGGAAAAAACAGGCTCAGCTGAAATGAAGGGAGGTGAGATATCAGGTAATGTGGGATGGGGGAACGATATGGAAAAGAAGGCACCTTTGGGAAAGGGCCCACCCTTCTCGTCTGCCCAGAGCCACTGACCTTGAGAGGCCGGGGCCGCTCGGGCTCCTTCCAGCGAAGGTAGAGTTGTCCAGCCACAGACAGGCCCACAAAAAACCAGTAGCTGAAGCTGAAGTAGTTGATGAGCAGGAAAACATCCTCCACGATGAGGTAGATGAGTGACATTGTGCACTGGATGGGGAGGGAGGGAGGGAGCAGGAGAGGGCAATGTCACCACCAGGGGCCCCACCAGATGTGCTGACAGCTGACTTAGCTTCACCAGATGACCTCTGGCTCGCTCCAGTGACCCCCTGGCCCCAGGAAGGTCCATTCTCCACTTTGATCTTCATGGTGGCATCTCTCCCTCTGCAGCTGGAGGCCCGTCCTCCACCCAGTGACTCCTTGACCCTTCTGAGGGCAGACAGTGAGGCCCTCCACACGTCCACCCGCTAACCTCAACATGGACCACAAGGTGCCCTCCAGGTCTTTACACATGGGTCCTAAATACCTGGCATACAAACGGGCAAATGCCTTGTCCTGGCACCTTAGAAATGCAGATTAGAGCCCTGGCCAGTGTGGCTCAGTTGGTTGGGTGTCATCCTGTGCACCAAAAGGTTGCCGGTTCCATTCCTGGTCAGGGCTCACATGCCCGGGTTGCCTCTCTATTCCTGATCCCCGATTGGGGGCATGCAGGAGGCAGCCAATCAATGTTTCGTTCTCTGGCATCATGTTTCTCTCCCTTTCTCTCTAAAAATCAATAAAAGATCTCTAAAAATTCCAGGAGGAAAGTATCCTCTGTTTTTTTCAGATATTCAACATAAAACTAAATAATGAAGCTTATTGCTGAGGGGGAGGATTCGCTGAAATAATGATACATTTAAGGGGCATATCATTATACTTGGCATATATAAAGCACCCCCAAAATTAGCTATTATTATTATTTTCATCCCCAAAGAGCCGACCCCAGACCCAGAGCTGAACCTAGACCCAAAGGACAGAGCCGAGCCCCAAGGCTCGAAGCCCAGACCAGATCAGCGAAAGCCAGTCCTGAAGGGCGGCACCTCTCTCACAAGAGCCTAGCCTGGCCCCTAAGCCATCCCTATTCTCCCAGCAGGCCCAGGGAAGCCAGCCTCGGTGCCAGAGTGACTTCCACAGGCACCTCCCCCTTGAGAGTCTGCAGCCCTTGCAACCTCCTATTATTTTTATATGATAAAAATTTGAAAACTTGCCGAAACCGGTTTGGCTCAGTGGATAGAGCGTCGGCCTGCGGA
>NW_005368569.1:1662032-1663332 GCF_000412655.1 Myotis brandtii | reverse complement strand
ACATTGAACAATAAAGCAGGGATGGGTGTAAAACGCTCAATGATCATCATGGACAGAAGGTCTGGGAGGTGGCCCTCACGGGAGCCCACGAAGAACAACCTGGAGGGACAGGAAATGTGTCAGTGACCTTTTTGCTGCTCAGCCACACAGCCACACCCCTCACTCAGACAAAGTGGGCCCAGAGCTCCAGAACAAAGCAGGGACCAGTCTCTCAGGAGCACCCCACGTTCGCTATGCGCGCCCAGTCCAACCTACCCCCCCTTTACCCAGAGATGTCTCCACCTTCCTCAACCAGAGGCACCTCACCATTATCCATAAATGCCCTCCCTACCCCACGGTTACCCAGGCACCACCATCACCCACAGACACCCCCACTTCTCTCAATCACAGTCCCCCACCAGCACCCAACGAATGCTTCGCCCTGCCATCACCCACTGGCACTCTAACCCACCCCACCAGAGGTACCCTCACTCTGCCATCCCATAAGTTTCATACTTAACACAATGACTTTTATTATTACTATGTTTTTATTCATTTTTTAGAGCGAGAGGAAAGGAGAGGGAGAGGGAGAGAGAGAAATAGCCTTTTGAAAACTGGAAAAACTGATTATTCAATACATTATACTGGCATAGCTGGCTATTTGAGAGAAAAAAATTAAGTGAATCCCCACCTCCCCCTACACATCAAAATATAGATTCCAGAGGAATCCAAAATTTAAACAATTAATTAAAACATTTAAGACCTAATAACAAGAAAAATTAACTTTTTCAAATCTTGGAGTAAGGCCTTTTTATCTCTATTAGCTTTTATTTATATAATATCTTAGTCCAAATTAGAGAGTGGTCTTTCTTCAGAACGTTCCACCTGTCAGAACACACTTCACTGCCATCTACCGTATATGAATGTATGATGTCTATGACATGAATAGAGGCCCTTAGGGTAGTTGGTGTTTAACTGATCTGGCTTTTCTAAATATGATTTTTTTTAATTGATCCTTTTTCTTTAGAGAGAGAGAGGAAGGGGGAGAGAGAGAGAAAGACACCAGAGTGAAACATTGATTGGCTGCCTCCTGCACGTGCCCCAACTGGGGATCGAACCCACAACCCAGGCATGTGCCCTGACCGGGAATCAAAATGGCGACCTTTCGGTACATGGGACAACACCCAACCAACTTAGCCATACTGGCCAGGGCTCTAAATATGACTTTTTTAATATATTTTTTTATTGATTTCAGATAGGGAGGAAGAGATAGAAACATCAAGGATGAGAGAGAATCATCGATCAGCTGCCTCCTGCACAC
>NW_005368569.1:1655234-1661376 GCF_000412655.1 Myotis brandtii | reverse complement strand
ACATTGAACAATAAAGCAGGGATGGGTGTAAAACGCTCAATGTGGATCATGGACAGAAGGTCTGGGAGGTGGCCCTCACGGGAGCCCACGAAGAACAACCTGGAGGGACAGGAAATGTGTCAGTGAGATCCTTTTTGCTCAGCCACACAGCCACACCCCTCACTCAGACAAAGTGGGCCCAGAGCTCCAGAACAAAGCAGGGACCAGTCTCTCAGGAGCACCCCACGTTCTCTATGCACGCCCAGTCCAACCTACCCCCCCTTTGCCCAGAGATGTCTCCACCTTCCTCAACCAGAGGCACCTCACCATTATCCATAAATGCCCTACCCCACGGTTACCCAGGCACCACCATCACCCACAGACACCCCCACTTCTCTCAATCACAGTCCCCCACCAGCACCCAACGAATGCTTCACCCTGCCATCACCCACTGGCACTCTAACCCACCCCACCAGAGGTACCCTCACTCTGCCATCCCATAAGTTTCATACTTAACACAATGACTTTTATTATTACTATGTTTTTATTCATTTTTTAGAGCGAGAGGAAAGGAGAGGGAGAGGGAGAGAGAGAAATAGCCATTGGCTGCCTCCTGCACGCCTCCTACTGGGGATCAAGCCCGCAACCCAGGCATGAGCCCTGATCTGGAATTGAAGCTTTTGGTGCATGGGACCATGCTCAACCGACTGAGCCACACCCGCCAGGGAAACACAATGGCTTTTTAAAGAAAAGTAGCCAGACTTCTCTTGTGTCCTCATAGATCTTCTCTGAGCTCTTGACGTGTGATAGGCCAGAGCAAACCTGGACTCAAAGAGACAACCCAGGCTTCCTCTCTGCACATAAAGAGCCCGACTAACTGGGAAACAGAGCAGCAGAGAAATGAGCACCTCTAAAAAAAAAAAATCAATAATGAACTATTCTAAAAAAAAATAAAAGAAGAAGTAAGGAGAACTGATGGTCCACAAAATCACAACTGGACACAAAGGGCATTTGGACACAAAGTGTATATTAAGTTTGAGATAAGGCGACCTTTCGGTACATGGGACAACACCCAACCAACTTAGCCATACTGGCCAGGGCTCTAAATATGACTTTTTTAATATATTTTTTTATTGATTTCAGATAGGAAACATTGATTGGCTGCCTCCTGCACGTGCCCCAACTGGGGATCGAACCCACAACCCAGGCATGTGCCCTGACCGGGAATCAAAATGGCGACCTTTCGGTACATGGGACAACACCCAACCAACTGAAGCCATACTGGCCAGGGCTCTAAATATGATTTTTTTAATATATTTTTTCATTGATTTCAGATAGGGAGGGAAAGATAGAAACATCAAGGATGAGAGAGAATCATCGATCAGCTGCCTCCTGCACACCCCCCCCACAGGAGCCAGACTTCTCTTGTGTCCTCACAGATCTTCTCTGAGCTCTTGACGTGTGATAGTGGTCGGCAAACTCATTAGTCAGCAGAGCCAAATATCAACAGTACAACGACTGAAATTTCTTTTGAGAGCCAACTTTTTAAAACTTAAACTATATAGGTAGGTACACTGTTATTAACTTAATGAGGGTACTCCTAAGGCTTAGGAAGAGCCACACTCAAGGGGCCAAAGCAGTTTGCCGACCACGGGGCTAGAGCAAACCTGGACTCAAAGAGACAACCCAGGCTCCCTCTCTGCACATAAAGAGCCCGACTGACTGGGAAACAGAGCAGCAGAGAAATGAGCACCACCCAGGGCAGGCAGGTCATCATGCAGTACATCGCCCTCGCAAGGCTTAGGGGCGGACTGGGGAACACAAAGCTTCGCAAGAGATGACCACGTCTGGGCTGGGAAGACGAGCTGGAGTCTGGCAGAGGCGAGTGGTGGGTGGGGAAACAGCACGGGCAAAGGCAAAAGGGGCTTGGAGGCGGAACAGTGCGGCCTCTCTAAAGGTTGGTACTAGAATGCTTGTAGTCCTAGGATAAGGAGTGTGAGCAGTGTGCTGGGAAGAACTTGCACATGCGGACATACTGTGGAGTCTGAACAAGCATGAGAGCCAGCTGTGGCTCTGAAGAAAAGGCCTGACAAGATTTAACGCAGAGACGCTGGTAGCATCAACAGGGAGAGACGAGGGTATGGACAGAAGGCCAGACAAGCTCATCCATGATAACTGCCATAAGAGAGGAGGCCTGCCCTAGCCGGTTTAGCTCGGTGGATAGAACATTGAACAATAAAGCAGGGATGGGTGTAAAACGCTCAATGTGGATCATGGACAGAAGGTCTGGGAGGTGGCCCTCACGGGAGCCCACGAAGAACAACCTGGAGGGACAGGAAATGTGTCAGTGAGATCCTTTTTGCTCAGCCACACAGCCACACCCCTCACTCAGACAAAGTGGGCCCAGAGCTCCAGAACAAAGCAGGGACCAGTCTCTCAGGAGCACCCCACGTTCTCTATGCACGCCCAGTCCAACCTACCCCCCCTTTGCCCAGAGATGTCTCCACCTTCCTTTGCGGGCTCGATCCTCAGTAGGGGGCCTGCAGGAGGCAGCCAATCAATGATTCTCTCTCATCATTGATGTTTCTCCCTCTGAAATCAATAAAAATAAAAAAATAAAAATAAGAGAGGAGGCCTGAATGAGGCCCAATGCACTAGCTGAGGAGAGGACAGGATAGATGTGAAACCTCAATCAAATGTAGTGATCCTGTGTGTGTGTGTGTGTGTGTGTGTGTGCACGCATATGCACACATGTGCACATACATACACTGGGAGAATAGGGTAGACACCAAGGATAAAATTAAGAAGCAAGGAGGACTGTCCTGGCCTGTGTGGCTCAGTTGGTTCAGAATTGTCCCAGCAGAAAGGTTGCTGGTTTGATTCCTGGTCAGGGCACATGCCCAGATTGCGGGCTTTATCCCCGGTAGGGGGTGTGCAGGAGGCAGCCGATCGATGTTCTGCTCTCACATCGATATTTCTCTCTCTCTCCCTTTCCCTTCCTTTCTCTCTCTAAAAAAAAAAAATCAATAATAAACTATTCTAAAAAAATAAAAGAAGAAGCAAGGAGGACTGATGGTCCACAAAATCACAACTGGACACAAAGCGGATTTGGACACAAAGTGTATATTAAGTTTGAGATACGCGTGGGTCATCCGGGTGGAAACACAGGAGTTGATGACGTCATCTTTAAAGGTGCTATCGGGCAAGATGCTGGAGTTGGCTGACGAAGTGAATAATCTGTACTAAGTAGAGAAGAAATGTGGAAGAGAGGATGCTGGAAGGGAGTAATGTGTAGGTGAGGCATAGGCGTCCAGTACAAAACCCACACCAGCTGCGAGGATTATAAAGAAAAACTGAAGAAGGCAACACAAGCAGAAACAATTGTGCGTTGTTTCCTGGACAGCACTGCACCTCCCTTTGTGTGCAGGTCCAGATTCTTACTCTCGCGTCCTCCCCAACCCCATGCAGTCCATGTCCCAACGTGAGGTTAGAAGGCACCATCCACCTCAATATTTGGAGATCATTGGCAAGGTCAAGGGGGATGTTTTGAGCACCAGTGAGTATGAGGCGAGGGGAAGTACCATCTTTGGGTGGGGCAGCTTGTGAAGAACCACAAGGGGTGGAACCTGGGCCACAACAGGCTGAGGTGAGAGGAGATGACACCATATCCTTTTACAAGACCTTGCTTTCTCTGTTACTCTTGATGCTCCAGGGAGGCCCCACGTACACGGACTGGGGTGTCAAAACCAGTTAAGAAAAATGAACAGGACAAAACTTTCTCTTATCCTATCTGTTCCTGTGGCAAATCTTTATTGCATGCCTAGTACACTCCTGGCCTCGGGGACAGCAACATTTAGGGGGTGAGAAATCAGGAAAGGAGCCTTCTCAGCTACCAGAGAGTCACAGGAATCGTTTCAGGAGAAAAAGGCTGTCAGCATCACTTGCTTCGTGCGCCCGGTATTACAAGGACCGTGATGAAAGCAGGCTGAGGAGGAGTCACTGGTACCCTTACTCAGAACATTTTTTTTAGGAACTAGAAGCCAAAGGGTAATGGGTAGAAAAAGGAATGACCGGTGGAATACACACTATTCCCTCAAGAAATGTGCCCAGTCAGGAAGAGGGGAGACGGGAAGAGCTATTTTGCGACTTCTGTAAGTGGAGATGGCTCCAATGGGTGAACATCCGCCCAAGAGAAGGGCCAACGGATGAACCACGGCGCTAAGGAAGGGAAGCGTGTAACCTTGACCCCAGGTAGCAGAGTGAGCCGGCGAGGCTCCTTTCTCTGAAACAGGCAGGACAGCCCCTGCACAGAGAGAAGAGCAGGAGCCTACCTGTCGGCCTCAGTGTTTTCTGTGACGTGAGGGGCAGAATCATCTTGTGCCGGGACCTGGTACCCAGCGAGTGCTCGCTAATCGTTTACTGAAGCAGTGAGTCCTGGGGCTGTGCCGTCACCCACAAGGAGCCCAGAAGCTGGTCCCTGACAGGGTCCCTCACCCCAGCTATTACCTAGTCTTCTCTTCCACCTCCTATCAATCTGTCCTTGGTTAGAGCATCGTCCCCATTCGCCAAGGTCATGGGTTTGATCCCAGGTCGGGGCAGTCCTTGGTTAGAGCATCGTCCCCATTCGCCAAGGTCAAGGTCATACAAGAATCAACCAATGAGTGCATAAGTCAATGGAACAACAATGAATGCATAAGTCAATGGAACTTATGCATTCAACCAATGAATGCATAAGTCAACTCAATAGATAAACGCATGAGCTACCAGCACACCAACATTTGCACAAAGGCAGGCGCATGCACACTGATGTGCACACACACACACACACACCCTGTCTTTCTAGGAAAGGGAGGAAGGAAAAGAAGAGCTCTTCCGGGCTCACCTAAAGCCTCAGAGAACAGTGGAGTCTGTTACCAGGGGGGCAGGGACACAGTACCTTGATGAAGCAAGGATCGACGCATTGAGGCCCCCAAAGCAGGACAGGGCCACAGCGATGGGAATGGTCCAGCTGAACATGCCAAATGTCTGGTCAGCAAATGTCTGGGGGCAGAACACAGAGGCGCACTCAGCCTGGGCCGGGGTGTCCTAAGCTTCCTGCATCCAGGCTGTGGGGACAAACACGGTCCCTGCTGGGCAGCCCGCCCTCTGGCCGAGACCCCCTCGCCTCGCCTCGCCTGCGGAGCCGGGGTGGCTGCGAAAAGATCGCACCATTCAGTGTCATAGGACGACGCGCAAACGGGGACCCCGAGCGACTCACCACAGCCACGGCGTCGCTGTTGAGGACGTCTGAAATGCTCAGCACAGTGTAATAGGCCACGTTGGTCAGGAGGTAGATGAGCGTCACAATTGGCATCGAAATCCCGATGGCCAGGGGCAGATTCCTGTCAGCACAGGGGAGACAGGAAGACCTAGAACCAGCCTCTCCCTGGGGTCAAAGTTCACCCAAGGATTTTTCTGACATTGAACAGTTCCCTGGCCTCTGGGTCTTCGAGGTACCGCTCCCCCATGATGACCCAGGATGGGTATGTGTCCCACGCCCCTGGGCTCCCTAGAGAGAAAGGGGAAGAGAACCCCTTCTCTGTGGAGAGAGCTCATGAGCTCATGGTCAATGTGTGACGCTCGCCACCCTGGGGCCCATGGGTCCCACTGGAGAAGGAGCAGTGTCCCCTGGGGATTAGAGGTCAGGCTGAGGACCTGGCTGCCCAGAATAAACCTCCGGCTCCCCAGGCCTCAGGGTCAGTACCAGCGTGCAAGGTCCCAGCACCTTAGCCCCAGCGGGCTCTGCTGCCCATTCAAGGACCGCTCCTTGAGGGGGGACCCTGGTTTCCTCCAGGGTGACCATGACGGGGAGGAGCCACGGCTTTCCCACCTTCGCTCACTCCCATCCTGACCCCGAATCCCTCTGAGCTGGAGACTGGGGAGGGAGGGATGAGAGCCAGCTGTTCCAGCCGCGTTGGGGAGTGAGAGCCGGGGAGCGGGAGGGCGAGCCCACCTTTACCTTTCTGGGTTTTTGATTTCTTCTGTTACAAAATTAAGGGTGTCCCAACCTGAGTAAGAGAAGAGGGCAGAGTAGAGGGCGAGAGAGAGGTTTCCCATGTCCCAGGAGGAACCCTCAAAGGCATCCTTAAAGTGCTCAGAGCGTCCTGCGGGAGCAAAGGTGGGG
>NW_005368569.1:1647890-1654892 GCF_000412655.1 Myotis brandtii | reverse complement strand
GGGGTGAGGAAGGGAAAGAAGGAGAAGAGGGAGGAGAGATGGACGGTGTAAGGAGAAGGGAAGGATGGGGAGAAGGGAGGAAGAAAGAGGAAGAGAAGATGGGGGAAAAACAGAAAGGAAGAGGGTCAAGAAAAGAAGGGAAAAGCAAGGGGGAAGGGGAAAGGAAAAAAACAAAACATAATTTAAAACCAAAAAAAAACAACCACCAACTACCAGCTCCCTACACTTAACCCCACCCCCCCTCTTTCAGGAAAGCTCAGATTCCTTTACTAAAACTAGACAATCCCAGCTGCCTCTGATGTGACACCTGTTCCAAAACCGCAGTGAATTTCCATTCCCACCCCCGCCCCCGCAGTGACCCCGGAGTGGGCCATACCTCTTCCTCCTATTTTTTAGAAAGCACCCTGTTTACCATAAAAAAAGGTCATTTTTCGCTAACAATGAGACTTCCTGTGGAACCACCTCTCTTTGCTCCGACCACTGCAGAGTTTGGTCAAACAGTTTCTCATCTCACACAGAGAGAACGCTGTTGCTCTCCTCGCAGTGGCCGAGGATGGGTGGGGCAGGACATCGCAGGCTGTGTGGGACCTGGGGTCTCCTTTCTCACTGGGCCTGGGGTCGATCTGGACCACCTCCACCCCTGAAGCGCCAGCCCAGGCACTCGTCATTCTCCTTGGAGACTCCGGAGACTTCACTATACGGACTTGAAAGCCCAGGATGGGGCGCCCAGCTGCCCCGTGGAGAGACTTCCTGGACACCCCGCAGGTTTCTGACCAGACCCAGACTTCTAAGGGAGCCTGCCGCCACCCCCTGCGGGAAGCCCAGGCCCGGCCCTCAGCGCGGCAAAGAGGGCCGGATGCTCCTGAGGCTCCAGGGGCACCCGGAGGGTTGGCTGTGCGCACTAAGGCTGCACGTGTGCAGAGGTGCCGGACCGGCTGCTTAAGAACTGCACGGGCGCTTCTTAAAAACAGACCTTTTTCAACTCCAAACCAACCAGAGTTTGAGCCAATAGGTCTGAGGTGGGGGTCTCAGTGCCCCCGGTGATTATAGACACAGCCAAGTTCAGAGAATGGTTGTGAAAGGATTACGACAGCCCGGGCCTGAGGACTTCGCCAAGGACTCAGGAGATCCTGGGAGGCCCGCTACCCTCACTGCCAGTTTGCTCTGATGCCGGAATGAAAAGCTTTTAAAGCCGGCCTGCAGAAAAGTCAGTGCCAAATTCACATTATTTTGATATTTTTTCTGAGAGCTGACTTTGGGGAGGAATCCTGAATAAGAGCAAGTCCAGATGAAGTAATCATTCATTTTCACACCCTATCCCCTCCCCTCACCCCACCCACCACCCACACACCCTTCCGCCCTCTCAAGGAGGGCCTAGTCTTCCTACTTGCTGCCTGGCAATCGCAGACCAAAAATAGGAGCCAGAGCAGGGTTCACTCCATCCCCTCTGTTTGCTTTTATGACCCAATTACGACCCAAGTTCCAAGAGCTCTCAGCCGGCTTCTTGCAGAGCGCCTAGCGCCCGTGGTCGGCAAACTGCGGCTCGCGAGCCACATGCGGCTCTTTGGCCCCTTGAGTGTGGCTCTTCTTAAGCTTTAGGAGTACCCTCATTAAGTTAATAACAATGTACCTACCTATATAGTTTAAGTTTAAAAAATTTGGCTCTCAAAAGAAATTTCCATCGTTGTACTGTTGACATTTGGCTCTGTTGACTAATGGGTTTGCCGACCACTGGCCTAGCCTCCTGAAAGGGAAAGCCCTGAGGGAGGGGCTGGCTCATGTCCATTTGGCCAAGCCGGCCTGACCCAAGAGCCCCAGGAACAGATCTCCTGTTCTCGCTGACACAGTCTACCATGTACCAAGAGCTGAACGTAAAGCTCACAGAATCCCCGCGTCCTCCTAAGGGAGACCGGGGGCCTCCCGGAGTCATCCACCCTCCTTCCCGCCTCAGGCCCTCCTTACCCTGGGACAGTTTAACAAGGCCCATGACAATGATGGCAATGAGCGCTAGGACCTTCGCGTAAGTGAAAGTATCCTGTACGCGTGTGCCCCACTTGACATAGGCACAGTTCACAAATGTCAGCAGACCTAGGAGAAAAACCGTACAGTCAGTCCCTGGCAGGCTCTGGCGGAGAGCACAGAGGCCCAACCTCCTTGGCCGGAGTCTATCACTTCTGCCCTATCTGCCTACAGCAAGGAGGCCAATGGGCTAGTCAGAACCAGAACAGGCAAATGGAGGGACAGCTCCCATGTGCCCCAGCTGGGAGTCCCCATGAACAGCCCCTCACTGTTGACAAGTAAAGATACAAAGGCATGACACATATTCATAAAGTCTTTTTTGTTTTGTTTTTTCAATCCTCACCTGAGGACATTCTTTCCATTGATTTCCAGAGAGAGTGGAAGGGAGGAAGGAGGAATGGGGGTGCGGGGGGAGAGAGAACATCGAAGTGAAAGGTGCATGCCCTTGACGGGGGAATTGAACCTGCAACCCTTCTTCAAGTCCGCAGGCCGACGCTCTAACCACTGAGAAAAACTGGCCAGGGCCGTATTCATAAATTCTGACAACCAGACCATTTTTGGAAATTTCTTCCAGGCCCATTCAGACTCCCAAGGTCCTAAACCACCCAGGGCACAAGGCCTGCCCATGGCCACACAAGAGAGGCCCATTAATAAATGAGGTGAATTTGAATGTAGGTGGCAGGTCACCTAGGAATTAGGCAATGCTTTGTCTATGAGTGTAAAAAAGAAATCTGCCATGTGCCTACGCATTTCACATACATCCTGTCAATTAATTCTCACAACCCCAAAATACAGACATTCCTAATTTCCATTCTATAGATGAGAAAACTGAGGCTGAAAGGGGCCAACTACCATTCCTAAGCTCACATGGACCCCACTGATCTCTCCCAGGCCCCACAGTGCTCGGTGCGGTCCATGGGAAGTGAGCCCACTTGGGCATTCCCTGGGCTCCTGCCAGCACCATTGGCTTTATGTTCCAGTTCCTCACACACCTCGGTGATGCCCGGGCCCAGGTACTGCTCTGATCCATAGGGAAGACACAGGGCAATACACAAGGGGTTCCAGACCACCCCTACCGACTCCCACCTGTTTTGTCTACTTCACCAGACTCTCTCTTTACTGGTGCCAGATACGCATGAAAAAGAAATGTCCTCCTCTCCTCCTGCCGTAGCCACAGCAACTCTCGCTTTCAAGGCCTAGCTCTACCCCACTTCCTCTGTAAAACCTTCCCCAAACAAACCAGCCAGTGGCTCACTGCGCCCGCTCTCTCTCTCCCCCTAGGCCTGCAGCAGTCTCACTTCACAGCACAGCTCAGTGCCTGGGGCTGTGGTCATGTGAACCTCCGTCTCTGGAAGGTCTTTCCCTGGGGCATTTGGATGGTGCTTCTCCAGGAGATCATAATTCTTAGGGGGAAACAAAAGCATTTTGTTTTCTTAAGCTTATTGCCAAACAGAGAGGGGAAAGGGCGAACTCTGTTAGAATCAAGCAGGTGATGACTCTCACTTAAGCTTGAATTCCCCGGAACAAGGCGAGGGTCAGAAACTTGGACATCCTTCCACTCAGTGGAGAGAGAGGCTAGGGCCAGCCCGTGGAAATAAGACATGGTGGCCGAACAGCCTCGAAAACACTCTGAGAGCTTTCACTCCATCCTCTGGCAAATGAGTGACACGGATGCTTGCTAGAACAGTCATAGGAGGTGGGGGTTGGGGGCGAGGGCGAAGGTCAAGGGGAAGGGGAGAAGACCAAAGGAATGCATGCTGCCAGCTTCCCAGGGACCTGCCCTGCTACCCAAAGGGTGTGGGGCTCAGCCTAGACCAGCTGTCAGAAGGATTGCCTAGTTCAGTGGTCGGCAAACTGCGGCCCCTTGGGTGTGGCTCTTCCACAAAATACCACGTGCGGGCACGCATGTACAGTGCGATTGAAACTTGGTGGCCACACTCAAGGGGCCAAAGAGCCACATGTGGCTCGCGAGCCGCAGTTTGCCGACCACTGACCTAGTTGATAGCCACCAGTAATCCACAGGCCCTGGTGCAAGACAGTAAGCATATTGTGAGGTACGGGCCTCCCTGCCCGGCCCCTTCGCGGGAATTGCTCCCCCTCCTCTGTTGTGCCTGACTGACCAAGCCAGACACTGGACCCCAGCTGCGCCTATTGGATCATCTTTCCCAGGAACATGGAGTCGCGATACCCAGAGACAGAATCTAGCTCATAGCAGCAGTCGGGGCCACAGCGAGTCAAAGTCACACACAGACCCTGTAACAAAGGAACCACAAGAAAGCGGAGGAAGGAAGCAGGACCACGGAAAGAAGAAGTGAGAGGGTGTACAGCTTGTGATAAAAGTCTGATGCAGAAGACAGAGAGAGATAAGAGACAGAGACGAGGAGGCAGAGACAGGGAGAAAGGGACAAAAAGAGGGAGAAAGATGGACGTACACACGAAGAGGCTGTGCTCCTGGCTCGTAGCACCCAGATGCGGCTGCGAGATGGGGAGGGACGCTGACATACTCCTGAGCCACACACACAGGCACCCCCTCTCACTTCTGCTCCTTCTCCCACCCTCCGCCCTGCCACACGTCCCCCCACGGCTGAGTCCTCTCTGCACACAGTGGGAATTCACGACCAGTGCTGAAGGGATGAGTGAAGGCCGCGCCTTGTGGGGGTCCCTGCGGAGCGTTTCTGAAAGACCAGCTGAAAGGTACCAAAGAGCCTGGTCACCGTGGCTGCCTCTGGGGAGGGAGACCTTTCCCATCGTATGCCCTGCTATCCTTAGACTTATTTACCGCGCACATAGGCTTCCTTCTCAGTAAAAATAAAAATACTTAGTGGGAGGCACTCACTGTCAGAGGGCCACTTGGCAAACCATCCTTAAACGCTGGCCCCGGGCGCCTGCTTGCTTTACCCAACGCTCAGCCCTGCCAGGGAACAGAGAGCTCTGAAAACAGTCTAGTCCTCTGAATGTTTTCCTGATTCTAATTAAGAAATAAAATGTCACCCCACCGGCGTGGCTCAGTGGTCAACTTATAAACAAGGAGGTCACGGATCCATTCCTGGTCAGGGCACCTGCCGGGGTCGCAGGCTCAATCCCAGCGGGAGGTGTGCAAGAAGCCAATCAATGATTCTCTCTCATCATTGATGTTTCTGTCTCTCTTCTCCCTCTCCCTTCTTCTCTGAAATTAATAAAAATATGGTTTAAAAAATATTTTTTTAAATATATTTTTCGTCCACAAATAATCAAAAAGAAATAAAGTGTCACAAGCTGATCCTCACTCCTCTATGCGTCCCAGAACGTCTCTCTGGGAGCTGGATGCTGAGAAAGGAGTATTCATTCAAATAGCAAATCTAGACCCAATCCCAAAGCAGAAACAAATCCCCAAGTCTCTCTGTGGCAAAGATCACTCACTAGTTATCTTCTAATCCCCGTTTTTCCATTTTATCTTAGTGATAGAAATTTTAGCCAGAGTCATGGTTGCCCCCAAATAAAGTGGACATTGCCCAGCCTCTCTTGCAGGGAGGTATGGCCAGGTAACTAGGCTCCTGCCCCAGGATGTAAGCCAAGTTTCATGGTGTGGACAAAAAGGGGCCACATGCGAGCCTGACGAACTCAGGGAAGGCCTGCGTGGTGGCCTTGCAAACTCAAGAGGCCTAAAGGAACCACAAAGGGTGGTCTGAAACGAAAACCTTTCATTAAAAAGCAGTTCGCTTAGTGGGTAGTCGTGTCCAAGGCCAGTGTTTTCCCTGACAAAGATCAACTTCCATCTTTACTGAGCCTACTGTCCTTTCGCATCTAAGATAACATACCTGCGGAATGTCAGGGTGACGTGTAACTTCCCTTTTCCCAGACCTCTCAAGGCACAACCAATATGTGAGGGCACCAGGGTGGAGACCACAAATTCCCTCACTGTTAGTTGTTGTTCATTGTTATTAATCTTATTACTCTCTCTCCCTCTCCCTTCCTCTTTGAAATCAATAAAAATATTTTTTTTTTTAAAGAAAAAGGATGTGCCCTAACCGGTTTGGCTCAGTGGATAGAGCGTCGGCCTGCGGACTCAAGGGTCCCGGGTTCGATTCCGGTCAAGGGCATGTACCTTGGTTGCGGGCACATCCCCAGTAGGGGGTGTGCAGGAGGCAGCTGATCGATGTTTCTCTCTCATCGATGTTTCTAACTCTCTATCCCTCTCCCTTCCTCTCTGTAAAAAAATCAATAAAATATATTTTTAAAAAAAGAAAAGAAAAAGGATGTTATAAAAAATTTAAAAAATTAAAATATGTGTCTGTCAATTTAATTTTTATCCAATCCCAGAGGTTTCCCTGCTTTGCTTTCTCCCACCTCCCTAATCGATCACCAGTGGATTTCACGTAACCCTCTTACATCCCCTCCTTTGAATGTAATGTATAAAACAAGGTGAAAAACTGCCATTCTCTGGAGCATTAACACAATACGTTGAGATTCTGCTTCCCAGCAATGGTCGACAGTTTGGCTCAAATAAACTCACAAAAATTCTTCACAGGTTTGAATGTTTTCATGCATGAGCAATATGAATAAGACCTCAGGAAATCTCTTTAAAGGGTGAGGCATGCCTTTCTTTGTTCTTGCTCTCAGCCATGATGCAGATACGACAGCTTGAGCTTGAGTAGCCGGCCTGAACCACCAGCTAGAAATCACATGCTGAGGAGGACAGACCCGGGAGGCAGAAGGAAGGAACCTGGCTCCCTGGAGGATTATGAAGTCATCCTGCAAGCCCCACGCCGTCTGCTTTTGACATGCGGAAGAAATAAATTTCAATATGTGTGAGCCGTACTGCTTTTGGTTTTCAGTGTTTGAAACACAAACGAATCCTGAATAATACATGTGCCCTCAGACAGACCTGCGCCTCTCATATTCTCGGATGAATTGGTGTGGTGCACTGGCCTGGCAACCTGAAGTTGTAGTCCCTGTTCTGCGGACAAGTCACAGCTCCCTCTTCCCAGAGGCCACAGGGAGGGG
>NW_005368569.1:1638081-1647701 GCF_000412655.1 Myotis brandtii | reverse complement strand
CCTCCTCCTCCTCCTCCTCACTGTTGGCCTGGCCAAGCAAACCCTCAGGGGCAATGGAGTCTCAACTGTGAGGAGGCCTCTGCTTTGATGCCTCTATGTCAGTGCTGAACTGACTTCCATGCTGAAACCGGCACAGAAAATACTCACCAATGATGTGTGTGCAGCTACAGAAAAAGCAGGATCCCACAGAGATAAATGTACTGACAATAACTAAGCCAGAAACATACACTTCTGCAGTCAAATCAAGTACTGGGCACCTATGCTTACAATGCTGGGCACCTGGCCGGAGAGGGGACCTGTGGACCTCAAGAACTACCGCCCTAGCTGGTGTTGCTCAGTGGTTAGAGTGCCAGCCTGTGGAACAAAGGGTCTCTGGTTCGATTCCCAGTCAAGGACACATACCTGGGTTGCAGGTTCGATCCCCAGCCAGGTCTGGGCACGTGCGGGAGGCAACCAATGTTTCTCTCTCTTTCTGTCTCTCCCCCTCCCTTCCACTCTCTCTAAAAATCAATGGAAAAAATATCCTCGGGTGAGGATTAACAAACAAAAAAAAGTCCTCAACTCTTGGTGGTAGATTAAGGGATGATTTGAGGCTAAGTTAATTTTCTCCTTGATGAATATGTTTTATAATAAAAAAAACCATTCCCTTTGTTAGAGAGCTCAGTCGGGCCAACGTCCCCCTGGCCAAATCCTATCAGATATATAACTGAGTACCCGCCCTCCCCCCTCCCTGGGGTACCTGTGGAGGGGTTCCCTTTAACTTTTGTCTGTAACAAATGCCTTCATGTTAGGAGGCACCGTGTACGGTACAATCCTTTATAATCCGGTGCTCTCGGTCTATTTTTAACACGGAGGATAAATTACATATACTGCCAGAACTTTTGCAAGCAGAGATATGGAAAGAACACAGTATAATTAAGTGCCTCTGGCAACACAATGCTAAGGAACACAGGGGGGAATTCTGGGCCACTTCGCAGCTAAAGAAAACACAGGAGCTCTACAGGACTGGGGAAATTCACCGTCACCTCTTTCCCTTTCGGTGACTTCACACAGAATCCCTCCTTACCACCTTAGGAGAGAAAAATGAAAAAGAAAGAGGGATCCGCTGAGATCTCTTAGGTTCTTTCCTCAAAAACCCAAATACAGGGTAGAAGCCACCCACCTGCCTCTCACTGGCCCCAGGCAGGACTGGTTTACAGATCAGTGTAAAGAAATCTGAAACACCAGCGGGGAAAGCCGTTTTGGTGCGGAGCCTGCTGCTTAGAACCGGCTGTGACAGAGGCAGCCAGAAGCGGCCCTGTGGGCCTGCGGGCCTGAGGGATCACCCACCATCTAGAGAAGCGATCTCCTCACGGATGCCTCTAAACTGGTTTAAGATAAAAAGCTGGGAAGCAAAATAACATATTTTTTTTTTTTGCAGCATAATCAAGGCCTCACCACTTATGTCTTTTTTCCGGGTTAAGTTATAACTAGTGATATCGATTCCAATCAAAACACCTACAAGACAAATACACTAGTAAGACATGCACCGACCCGTCACAGACTGGGGAACAGAACTCAGGGACAGCCGAGAGTGGAAGGAATGTGAGGCATTCACAGCCACAAACAAATTTAAACTTCTCCCACCCCACCCTGTGCCCTTATCTCAGGACCAAATGACTTTGGTGAAATTACTTCTTGAGCCCCGCCGGCATGGCTCAGTAGCTGAGCACTGTCCTATGAACTAGAAGGTCACGGTTCGATTCCCGGTCAGGGCACATGCCCAGGTTGCGGACTCGACCCATAGTAGGGGGCGTGCAGGGGGCTGATCAATGCATTCTCTCTCATCATTGATGTTTCTCTCCCTCTCCCTTCCTCTCTGAAATCAATAAAAAAATATATATTTATTTAAATATATTGTATTGATTTTTTTACAGAGAGGAAGGGAGAGGGATAGAGAGCTAGAAACATCGATCAGCTGCCTCCTGCACACCCCCTACTGGGGATGTGCCTGCAACCAAGGTACATGCCCTTGACCGGAATCAAACCTGGGATCCTTCAGCCCGCAGGCCGATGGCTCTATCCACTGAGCCATACCGGTTAGGACAATAAAAATATATTTAAATAATTTTTTTCCAAAAAAAGAAATTACTTCTTGAAGAGGCATAATACCTCTTTTCCTCCCAACAAGCAAAATCTGCTGTTCAATAGAAGGTACTATTAGCATCATTAAAGTAACCGCCAACCCCCACCCATACTCCCCCAGAGCCCCCAGACTTACATATGCAAGCAGCAGCGAGGAGACGGCAGGCCAGGTAAGGGGGATCACAGGTGGGAAAGGAGGGCTGGATGATGTAGTTGGCAAAGGTGATAGCGATGATGGCCTGACTGGTGGGCTCAACGATTAGCAGGGAGGCCCACAGGCGGATGAAGGCAATGAAGCCCCCAAAGGCCTCTAGAATATAAGCATAGCTGGCCCCAGATTTGGTGATGGTGGTCCCCAGTTCTGCATAGCAAAGGGCACCCACAACAGAGAAAAGCCCGCCAATGGCCCATATGACCAGCGACAACCCGTAGGAAGCCGTGTGTACCAGAACGCCCTTGGGTGAGACAAAAATTCCTGAGCCGATCATGTTGCCCACCACCAGGCTGACCCCATTCAGCAGAGAGATCTCCTTCTTCAGCTGCATAGTTTCTGTGGTCCCTCGAGGTGCCATGCTATCATCTTCCTCCCTGGGCTGGTTGGCCTCGGACATGAACTGATAGGTGGACGCCGTGCTCTCCCGGGCTTCCATGGCAAATAGCTCCTTTCACACCGGTGTGGACGACAGCCTGGCAAAGGGTATAAGTATGTCAGTCTAAGGCAGGGGCTGGGGAGGCGCTAGTTTAGACCTGCCAGGCAGGCAGATGTCCCTGCCCACCTCTTATGTGGGAACAGCACGCCTCATACACAGACCTAAAATCAATGAGCCTGTCTGTTTCCACCACGGGACTCGGGGAAATAAGTGGAAACTGCTCCCAAGAAAGATACCAGAAGCGATCAGGCAAGATAGGAAGGCGACTTCCAACATGAGGTACCTGGCTTGACGCCCTGGGTAGGCTGGCATTAGGTTTATCCATAGCACAGATTCTCCTGAGACGTAGTTTTTGCAGCTTAAGACCTGCAAACCTGCCCTGTGGGGAAGACCCAGAGTCCCGGCACCAGGTTCACAGCCCAGCCAGCCTGAGAGAAAGGCTTCGCACTGTCCATCCCCAGGTAATCCTGCCCACTCACCTCCACCCCAGCACAACAGGGACTTCTGCAGCCTCCAGCCACATGTGGAAAAGTCTGCAGCTGCTGCCAGGCGGGCAGAGAACATGAGCATGTGGTGGGAAGGGCCAGGAAGATGCTCAGACAAGGGCACATCACTATTGCAGAGACTGGACCAAGGAGATGCTGCTCTTTCCAAAATACCCACCTTACTTCCTCCATGGCTCCGTGCCCATTCAACACCTTTCTTTTTCCAGAGTGCTCCGAGAGGGGTAACATAATAAGACCAGATGGAGAAAGAATATTCAGGGGGCATTCTAACGTGGAGCTCATCTGCTATGGGCTTACTTGCTTTTCTCCTCAGCATGCCCCTCACTACCATCTGAGTCTACCAAGAGAGTCTCCCAGAATAGGATCCAGAAGTCTTGACACCCAATCAAAGCTATAAGGTTCCTCTTATCCACAGATCTGGTTTTGGAAGACAGCCTAAAGGGAGATGGAACACACACACACACACACACACACACACACACACGCACACACGCTTGTGTGCACGCAATACCACCTTTGGATTAGAGTTGGGCCAGTCCAGAAACCTCAAGGACGTTGGATTCTACACCAACCTACCTATGAAGGACCCAGAATCTGTCCGAGGAAGACGGCACCTTCCTGATCCTGCACTCAGCATGGCCTTCTCCCTCCCTCAATGCCTGTGCCCTGGAGTCAGGAATTCAGATTCCCTATTCCTGACTCACCTTCCAGAGAGAGGAATCCTGTAGGCCATGTATTTCCCACCCAGGAATCAGTCCTTCACAGGCATGGAGATAACTTCCATGGATAAGAATGGCATCTCAAACAAAGAATGAATGAATCAGCACATCCGCTTCCCAGAAGCCTCTCATCTGCTCGACGAAATGGATGTGCCAGAGCCTTGCCTCACTGAGCTCAGCGCAAGGGAATCAGGGCCTTCAAGAGTGAGCAGTTCTCAGGCAAAACTCCAATCTCCACAGCCTCACCCAAACCTCCTGCCTCACCGATCCCAGTCCCCCGTCAGACCACAGACCTGAGCCCAGGTGGAAAAAACTCCTCTGGCCCGGCTGGCGTGGCTCCGTGATTGAGCATCAATCTATGAACCAGGAGCTGACAGTTCCATTCCTGGTCAGGGCACATGCCTGGGTTGTGGGCTCGAATCCCCAGTGTGGGGCGCTCAGGGTTCCATTCCTCAATGAGTCTCTCTCATCATTGATGCTTCTCTCTCTCTCTCTCTCTCTCTCTCTCTTTCCTCTCTGAAATCAATAAAAATATATTTTTTTTTAAAAAAAAAGAAAAAATAACACGCTCCTCTGGGGCATTAGTAAACCCTCCCCCACTCCCAGAGGAGGTGAGCCAGTCTACCTCTGCGTAGACGAGGCCTGGCTGCTTAGAGGAGGCACCACTTTCACTCCTGGCACCACGCCTGCAGATTTCCCTATGCAGGCAATTGGAAACTTATTTGTTTTCACGCGTCTGTCAGGTGAGTCCAGGCATGCAAACAAAACAAGGAAACAGCCGAGGAGCCTATAGTCTCACGAGTCAGGTGCAGAGAGACCTGGGCTGCCTTTTCACCCAACTGGACACGGAAGCAGAACTGGCTCCAGTGACCACGCCAGCCTCCTCCTGTCCCGTCAGCCCCAGCTGGGTACTCTATTTGGACTTCTGTGTGGGTTTTCCACACATCAAGCAATTCCGCAACACCGACTGGTGTCCTACAATTTCACTCAATTCTGACGCTATCTACCCAAAGATAGTATCAGATTCCACAGGTTAAGGGCTCAGTCCCACAAACCTGCCCCTACTAGCACTTCAGATGTCCAGGTGGTTACCAGTGCTTTTCACTGACTGGCTGTAAGTTGGGGGTTCCTACTACCCCCTCCTTGAGTTCAATTAATTTGCTAGAGTAGCTCACAGAATTCAGGAAAACTTACTAGATTACCAGCAGGGTAGGGTCTCCTGTGGCTGCCAGCTGCCGGCCGGCCAGGGCCTCCCTCCCTTCCCCCAGCCAGCCCTGCCCCCTGGTAGAACTCCTGGATGAACTCTCGGTCGAGGGGACAATTTGCATACTACGCTTTTATTATATAGGAAGGTTACAGCTCAGAGGTTTTTCTCCACAGACCTTGATGGAGGCTCATAAGAAATACTAGAGAGGAGACCAGAGAAAGCCTTGCAGCAGTACTAGTCTGAAGAAAGCAGTCACTACTCTGTGAAAAATACAAAGGTCTACCTGGTCCCTTCTCTAAAGAAGAAAAATCTTGCCCAGTCGGTGTGGCTCAGTGGTTGAGCATCAACCCATGAACCAAGAGGTCACCGGTTCAATTCCCGGTCAGGGCACAAGCCTGGTGTGGCTCAGTGGTTGAGCATCAACCCATGAACCAAGTGGTCACCGGTTCAATTCCCGGTCAGGGCACAAGCCTGAGTTTCGGGCTAGCTCCCCAGTAGGGGACATACAGGAGGCAGCCCAAAAAAATCAAATAAAGATAAAAATATGAAACACCTGGGGAGAAGGCAGCAGACTGTCACCACCAAAACAGCTGAGGCAGAAAATTTGGATCCAGAGGTAGAGCATTAGAGGTGTCCTACCTCTGGGGGAGGAGTGGGGTCACCCAGAAAGATCCATCCGAGCCCAGAGCCAGGGAAACAGGGCCTGCCTAAGGCGAGGCTGAACCAAAACAATTGTAGCAAGTACCCAGCAACAAGACTACTGTGGTCGGCTGAGCCTCGGGCACAGGTGCAGAAAGGCTTAAAGCTCAACGGGGAGCAAAAACACAGGAAACACCCTCCCTCCAGCAAACCTGACCCCAAGCCTTTGATACACAAAAGAAAACCACAGCAACAACAAAACCCAAACACAACTCCCCTCCCAACCAACTCAAACCTCTACACGAACAGCCTAGTCAAAGAAGAGGGGTGCTCGTGGCCCAGAATTAATGCTATGTACCTACACCTGGCAATCGATAACAAACAACATACAACACACAGAATAAAACAAGAGGAACAACCCACTATCAAGAGGCAAAGTAGTCAATAGGATAAGACTTAGAGATGACTCAGATATTGAAATTACCTACAGGGAAATGAAAATAACTATGACTATGTGAAAAATAATACAAGCAAAGTCACTCTGACATGGAGGAGGAACTCCCATCCCAGAAGAACTGCCTTGCATATCTTACTTTTCAAACTTCTGGAATGTTAAGACTGGCTAAAATAACCTTTGGGCCGGAGGCCTGAAATTTAAAGACTTTAAATTTCTATTGTTAGCTTATCTGCACCTATGGAAATTCCTTCCTTAGCTTATTTACACCCACAAAAACTCCCTCCTTTTCATGTCATCATTCCCCTTCCCTCTCTCTCTCTCTGCCTTCACCTCCTAATCCTCTCTGCCTGAACCAGTGCTATTGTTTTAGGTCTCAAATGTTTGTTGCCTCTCACATTGGCCTTTTATTTGTAGGTTAACAATTAATACATAAACGATCTCATAGGAAAACTGGACAGCATTCAAGAACAGATGCGAAATCTCAGCAAAGAAATGAAAACCACAAGAGTCCAAATGGGAAAAAAGTGAAAAAAAATAAAACAGAATAGAGCCTCCAAGAGTTGTAGGGAAATATCAATTGGCCTGAGGTATCAGCAAAGAAATGAAAACCACAAGAGTCCAAATGGGGGAAAAGTGAAAAAAATAAAACAGAATAGAGCCTCCAAGAGTGGTAGGGAAATATCAATTGGTCTGAGGTAAATATTTTAAAATACTTTTTTGTTGTTTATTTTTCATTGCTCTAGAATATAAGCAAAAATAGTAGTAATGTACTGTGGACTTACAGCACATGTAAAAGCAAAATGTATGACAACAACAGTACAAAGATAAGGAGGAAGAATTGAGAGTTATACTGTTAGGGTTTTATCTGTGAAATTATGCAATGTAATTAAAGCAGACTGTGAGTAATTAAAGATATACATTGTAAAACTAGGACAACCAATTTAAAAAAAAGAGGTATAAATAATAAGGCAACAGTGGAGATAAAACAGATCATAAAAGTGCCCAATCCAAAAGTAGGCAGAAAAAAGAAACATAGAACATAAGGAACTAATAGAAAACAGAAAACTAGCAAGGCAGCAGATTCTAATCCAACCCTATAAAAAAATAACATGAAATGTAAATAATCCAAACATACCAATTAAAAGACAGACATTGAGAGATTACCTAAAAATGCAAAACCCAACATGCAGTCTATAGGAAACCTATTTTTTTTTAAAAAGACATAAATAAGTTACAGGTAAAAAGATGGGGGTGAGGGGGAAATAACCATGCAAACGCTAATCAAAAGAAACGTGGAGTAGGTATATGAACATGAGACAAAATAGACTTCAGAATAAGAAATATTGCTAGGGATAAAGAGGGGTATTACATAATGACAAAGAGGTCAATTCACCAAGAAGTCAATTCTAAATATATATCTCTTCCAACAACACAGCTTCAAAATACATGAAGCAAAAACTGATAGATCTGAATGGAGAAATAGACAAATCCGAAACTATAGTTGGAAACTTCAACACACCTCTCTCAATCATCAGTAGAACAAGTACACATAAAATCAGCAGGCGGGGGTGGGCTAGAAGGGGTCAATGGGGAAAAAGGGGGACACATGTAATACTTTCCACAATAAAGATTGACAGTGCACTTCCCCTCCCCAGAGCACACCCTGCCTTTCCCGTCACCCTCCTTCCCCTCCAAAAAAATAAAGATTTAATGAAAAATAAATAAATAAAATAAAATAAAATCAGCAAAGATCCAGAAGACCTGAAAATGGAACGCCCCAACATAGTTCTTGTCTAAGTAGTTACATGAATTCTGAGAAAAATAAAATTGGTACCTGCAATAGGACTCGATGCAGGAGATGGGGGCAAGTCAGGGGTGGGAGACAGACTTCCAATGGGGAAAAAACAGCTTTGGCTCCTACTATCTACCCCATCAGGTACTGTCTGAGGCCTTTAGGACAAATTCCAACCTTCTTAGCAGGGCTTAATCCCCCACAGCCCAGTCACACTGAATTACTTGCAGTTTCCTAAACCCTGGCACCTACCAGACACACACGTCTTTGTTCACACTGAGCACTCTGCCTCTAACACTCTTCTTCGCCCACCTTTCCCTCAATAATATCCTGACGGCCCTCTTTCTCCCCACATCTCCTTGTTCCCCTAAGGTTTCTAGTCTACACTTCTTCCTTAGCAGCCACCTCACTCTGTTGCTGCATTTACTTAGCGTCAGTCTCTCCCAACTAGTTTGTGAGCTCCTTGTCTGTGTCAGCAGCCCCAACACAAGGCCTAGGACAGGATCCTTACTCAGTTCATGATCATTGAATAAAAATATACAAAAAAAACCCCCAGAAAACACCTAGAACAGAAAATACACAACAAACCCTATAAAAGACATTGAGAGATTGAGATTACCTAAACATGCAAAACCCAACATGCAGTCTATAGGAAACCTATTTTTTTTAAAAAGACATAAATAAGATATAGGTAAAAAGATGGGGGCGGGGGGAAATAACCATGCAAACGATAAACACCTTGAGTCACTTGCTCCCCAGAACAGCAGCAGCAAAGGCTGAACTAAAGGGAAGTGATCACTCAGAGAAGTGAGGCAAAGACAGTGAGTGGTTCCTCCCATTTTGTCACAGTGCGCGGTTTTTAACTCCTCAGCCTTTAATTGGTCACAACAGTACCTATACACAGTCTCAAAAAGCAGTGGGTTACTGTGTGAGATGCCCTGTTTATCCTGTCCCCACAGAGTAGACTCGCAAACCTTTCTGCAGCAAAGGGATGAACATCACTGATTATAACAGAGTTCGGAATTAGCCCGCTATCTCTAGGTAAGAAGCCCAGTATTTGTGGGGAGGGAGGGTGCAACAAAATCCTACCAGATCACCTCTGAATTGACTATCCTTTTGTCTTCAATTTGTATTCAATTGATAAAAGAAATTGGTATATGCAGATCACACACACTTATCAGTCACCTCTCAGTCCCCAAACACACAGTCTTTAAAATCACTGTCGAAGACCATTTCCATTAAATCACTCAGGGCACCCTATAAGTTCCTGTCTTGAAAACCAGTGTTAAACCCCACTTTAAGGACACAATGCAGCTTTCTAGCAGGTTTCCATCCTATTTTCCAAGCTCCTGCAGCAAATAATAAAGGAATTCACCAGACCACTAAAATTTACTTGTGAAAATTTAGACATAAAACAATTAAATGCAATTTTCAGGGGGGGAGGGGGCAAGGGGCTCTTTCAAAATTCAATTACAAAGAATATTTTACAAGCTGGAGTTTAAAAACTTCTTTTATATTGATAACTA
>NW_005368569.1:1636278-1637917 GCF_000412655.1 Myotis brandtii | reverse complement strand
CAAATAACAAAGTGTATGTGACTCAGTCTTTACGTTGGCCTTTTTACATGGGATACCAGAAACCTCAAGATCAAATTCAGCTCCAATCTCAGTGAATAAATACCCTTACTTTTCAACAGTATTTGCTATCTAGTCTTTTCCATGGCTTCGGTTTTCTATTTCTTTTTAACAACCTCACGTTGCAAGACCTTTAATTATAAACCACCACAATTACTCTTTAGAAAGAGATAATGTATTATATACTTTATTAATATAATAAAGTCTTTTTACAAGTCTTGTGTTCATATAACTAAAACTCTTTCCAAACCTCAAAGATCCAAGAAAGTTTAACAGAGAACAGAGCAATAACATTCACCTGCGAAGAAACAAGCAAACATCACAGTTTCATTAGCCGCCTCATCCTAAGTGAAGAAAATAAAGTCTCCACACCAAGGCCTAATTCCACTTGTCTGTCTTGGCCATTTAATCTCTGCAACGAAGAGTAACAGGTAATTTATCAAAAAAAGAGCCTAGTAAGCAGCAGCCCAGATTTATCTTTGTGAAAAAAAAAAAAATCCAAGTTTTACAGGCCCAGCGGGGGCAGCACTCAATTCCTGGGAAGTTCCACTCACCCACAGCAGGAGTGTAGCTAAAGCAAGCAGCCTAAAGGAACCAGAGAAGCAGCCTGGTCACCTCCGAATCATTCGTGTCTAGACAGCTGCTGCCCCCAGCCCCTTGTCCCCAGAACAACATCTGCGTCACTTTCGTAGAAATTATCCACATCCTGGAGACAGAGGTCAGGAAATTGCCTGTACCAAGAAGTGCCAGGGAGGTTGGTCACAGAACTGGTATTTATTTATTTTTGGTCTGCCATAAAAGTCCACAGCCAGTCAGGGAAGGAGGAAGATGGGGGGAGGGGGGGGGGGATCATGCTTGTGGCTTTCCACATATTTATCAGGAAAGGAAAATCTGATATAAGAACATAAATGACAGCCTGAGACCAAAGTCGGGGCGTAAAAACCATTAGCACAAATGGGACCTGAGCAGGCGGGCAACCATCTCAGAGAGCACGCCCGGGCTTCCAACAGCCTGCTCCTCCCCGATTTTCAGACCTGGGCACAGCGTTCAGAGATAAGCCCCAGATGGGCCCAGTCTGCCACCTCCGCGCTGGATGCGCTGGCCGTGATTTCTGCCCCCATGGAGGGCAGAGACCGAATTCTTCTGAACCGGCCATGGCCCGGCGCGCACAAGAGGTGCTCAGAAAACATGTGTTCAACGACCTGCTGAGTCCCACTTACAAGGACCATTACACAGAAGCCAGACTGTTTGCTCAGTGCTTAGTGAAGAATTCTCACAATGTTTCACAAATATCTCCTCCCATTTATGACAAGAGATGAGCAAATAAGATACCAGGCGGCGGCGGCGCTGGAGAGGACCCTGGGACCAGGAGCACCGCTTCCCGCTCCAGCTGGGCAGCCACGTGAAATTTCCCTTTTTCTTACAGTCAGTGTCCTGCTCGGGGCCACCCCCCCACGGGCTCTCTCACACTCATGGAGCCGCGCTCACACTCAGGTCTGGCACACTCACAGTCACCCTCAGGCTCTGGGCTTCTCTCTCTCTCTCTTTCTCTCTCTCTCTCTCTCTCTCTCTCTCTCTCTCT
>NW_005368569.1:1631074-1635608 GCF_000412655.1 Myotis brandtii | reverse complement strand
GGAGGGTGCCCACCGGCCCCAAACCCCCATCCCCTTTGTCCCCTGGCCGGGCCCCCAGCCAGGGGGACCCACAGCCAGGGGGACACACAGCCAGGGGGACACACACAGCTTACATAAGGAGCTCTGACAGCCTCCTCACCTCCTGGGCAGCCAGCCCTCCACTCCGATCCTAGGAAGACGCAGACGCAGGACTTGTCCTCCACATTCACAACTCGGACATCGCCGCTCATCTATGGAGGGCTCCCCCCAAGGCCCATGGACACTGCTGGGCTTCGGGCCTTTCTGGGGTTCAGGCTTGAGGACATTTTCCGTCCTCATCTTCCCGGACCTTGCTGACACCCCTCTTAGGGCACTGCACCCTCCTGCCTCTTCCTGTCCCGCTGGCTGCTCCTTCTCCATCTCCGAGGGCTCCTTTCCTTCTAATGGCCATGGGGTTCAGGGCCTCCTGACCTCAGAGGCAGCTGAGCACTGCCCCTTAGCTTCCTGTCCACACATCAAGCCCTGTCTCTCTCCTGGGCCATGAGTCATCATGTCCCCCAGAAATGTATTCACAACTGCACATCCTTTGGTCCCATCTAACCCTACCCAAACCTCTGTCCCCCACCACCCAGTGACCCAGCCAGAGATGGGCAGCACTTGGGCCCATCCTCCTCCAGCTCCCCAGCGGTAATAGCTCCCTCTAACTCATCCCCACGGGGTAGGGGGTGCTCTGAAAATACAGATTGGAATGACTTCATGTCTCCTCTGCCTAAAAACCTCTCCATCCTCCTCCGTGGACCTGAGATGAACTTTGAAGAGCCCTCAATGGTGCTGCCCTCAAATCTCTGCTTGGAATACCTTTAAGTGTCAATGAGAGTTTATGCATAGTTGGAGTCATTAGAGCCTGACCTTTCTCCCCCTAGATCAGTTCTCCTGCCTACCTGGCCAGGCAGAGGAAGGGCTCTGGACACTCGTGTCACTCAGTAGCAGCCAGTCCACTTGACCTTGCAAAAGCCACATATACGACCTTCCAGCTCCCAGTGTTACCGGAAAAGGGACCAGGCCCGGAGCGGGTCTGCCTCTGGCTGGCCTGATTTGTGTTGGGTTCTTGATTTCATGCAGAAAAGATTTCACAAATGAGGCCAGGTGATTTTAAGAGTACATTTATTAAAGCTGGGGACAGTGAAACAAGCAAGGGCTTAGGAGAGAAGAAGCAACAGGAGAGCCTCGGTGGGGCTGCTTTGGCTCACAGGGAAGTCAGAGAAAAGGGGGTGTTGGGAACAGGTTCAGGGGGCTAGCCGGATGGAACTGCAGCTGCCCATTGTTCCCCTGGTTGCAAGTGGGACCTTTGAGTTTAGGAGACGCACACCTGAGAGGGAAGGAAGGCATGGGCAAGCACACCCCGCGTCCTTGGCCTGAGGGTTTTAAAGACGGGGAGTTCACGGTCTCACACCGTTACAGCAGCCCACCAGCTGAAAGCCCACTCCGCACCAAGGAAGTACTAAGTCAGATGTCCTCCAGCACCATCAGTGTTACTCGGTATATTGATTCATCCCCATTCTTCAGATGAGCAAACTGAGTCTCAGGAAAGTCAGACTGATACAGGATAGTAAGAAGATAGGAAAATTCCTTGGCAGGTGGAATGGGAAACTGAGACAGATAGCTGAACGAACTGGCCCAGCACTTTATAGCAGATACAGAAGGTTACCAGGGTGGAAATCCCTGGGTGCCTAGCAATGGACAAAAAAATTGGTGCCGGACCTCATCACCAGGGTGGTCTTTCCTCCTCTGGTATATCCCTGGCTATGCGGGTGAGACCCCCCCTGACCCTTCCTCCCTAGCGATAACAGATAACATCTAGGCCTTGGTTGTATTTCAGGTCTAAGCCCATAAAAGCAGCAAAACCAGGTGGGCGATGCCAGAACCAGCTGTGACAAGTATTGACCCCTCTGTTCCTGGCGCCAACCAATCAGTGGTGACCACGGCCCTGAAAGTATTCACCTAGAAAAGCTGATGACTGTTCTATTGAGATCCTTCCCTAAGACCTCTCCTAAACTCTCCGCCTTCAAAACCCAAGCCTAAGGAATCAGCATCCACTCTTCCTGCCGGGAGCATACCCCGGGGCATCCCCTAAACTCTAAGCGACCTGAGACTTGCAACCAAGGGGCCTGTCTCTAAGGCCCCCTTTCTTCTGACTGGCCAGTGAGCTGACGGCAGCCCCGCCTTGGCCCATTTCTTTCTCATAATGTTCCTCGAGAGCAAAAGCAGCCCCGCCTAGTCTCTCTCCTGTTGCTTCTTCTCTCCTTAGCCCTTCCTTAGTTCGCTGCCCCCAGCTTTAACAAACGCACTCTCAAAATCACCTGGAATCTTCTCTCAAAATGCTGTGAAACCTTTCCTGCATGAAGTCAAGACCCCTCATTGGGGCAGTCCCTGTCTGGTAACAAGGAGAGTCCACAGGCTACTTGGCTGAGCTGGCAGAACTCAGAGTTGAACCCCAGTCTGCTGGTCCTGAAGCCTGCTCTGATTCCATGCTCTCTCTGCAGCTGTGAACAGAGGGTGGCAGTTCAGCTGAAATGGGTCAGGGGTGAATGGGAGTGCAAGGCCACCACAAGGGCGTGGCACGAATGGGTGGGCATCAAGGCAGAGCTGGGAGTCAGGCCGGGCAGTGCCTGGGGGTGAGGGTCTGCTCCTTTCCATGTTGTCATCCTTTTGCCAAGGCCAGCGATGCAGCTGGACCATTGTTTCCCTAGGCACCCTCACCCTCTCCGGAGCAGCGCTTCTTCCAGGTTTAGCCAATAACTAGTGCAGTGGGAGGGTTCAGAGCGCCTTCTAGTGGCCTCCAGGATGTATCAAAGCCTGAAGCCCAGGCTGGCCCTGCCCTGTATACAGGAACTAGAGCTCCCACCACCCTAACGCCCCTGCCTGGCTCTGCGCTCTGCACTAGAGAATTCAGGCCTGGACCCCATCCCTATGCATATGTTCCTGTATCAGACTCTCTGTCTTTATCCATTTCCACTTGCTCCCCAGTCTCTCAGTCCATCTCTGCCCATCTTGGCCATACCAGTCTCAGCCTCCCTCAGTCTTCCTCAGCCCCCTAGCAGGACAGATGAGCTGAAACAAAGTAGAAGGGTGGCATCCTAAAAAGAACTCTAGGTTCAAAGGATGCTGAGACCTACAAGCTGAGAGAGAAGAGAAAGCTGGGAAGGGGAGTCCAGCCAGGGTGACCTGCAGTCTTGTCTCTGGTACCCCGATCTGGGGTGGCATATAAGGCCTGCTGACCAGGCAGGCGCAGGAGCTGCATTCCAGAATGAATGGTTCAGCCCTAACTGGTTTGGCTCGGTGGATAGAGGCGTTGGCCTGCGGAATGAAGGGTCCCAGGTTCGATTCCGGTCAAGGGCACATGCCCGGGTTGCGGGTTCAATCATTAGGGGTTGTGCAGGAGGCAGCTGATCAATGATTCTCTCTCATCATTGCTGTTTCTATTATATATATATTTTTTAAAGGAATGTTTCAGGTCCTGGTTCTTAGTCCCAGGAGGGGAACTAGATTCCAGGAGAAGGGGCAGGAGAATAAAGCCCAAAGCGGTGCAAAGGAGCCACACTTCGGTGCTGAGAGAACCCACCGAGGCCACAGGAAAGACCTGGCCCCTGGTTACCTGCTCTCTAGCCCTTTTACCCCTCCACTAGCTCCCTCCTCTCACACTCCGAATAGAGCCTAGGCCAGGCAACCTTACAGCATCCAGAATACTTTTATTGCCACAATCAAGATACAGCCTGTTCAGAGCCCGATAGGGGGCCCACCCCTCAGAAACACAGGGAGAGACAGACGCTGGGTATGTACGAAACAGAGAAAATCCGGCTCCAAAGAAACCTGTGGGAGGGCAGCACAGTCCAGCCTGATTGTGGTTTTGGGCCCTCACCCTAGAGGCTAGAACCAAGTCTTGGCCTATAGCTATTGCCCACTCAGAGACCATTGCCGAAAGGCAGATACAGACTCTCCAGCTCTGCTGTCATAGGAAGACCATACCAAGCATGTCAAACTCGCAGCCCACGGGCCGCATGCCTCATTTATTTGGCCCGTGTTAGCCTTTGAGTTTGACATGCTTGACCCACGCAGCATCTGGGGGCAGACAGGAACCCCGCAGGAGGGCTCCAAGGCACCTGGCTCTCACAGGGGCCCACTCAAGTTCCTGAACTAGTCCCTGCAGACTAAACACCACTGTGCTGCCTGGTGGAGGTAGGTGCTGGGCAGGGTGGGCGGGAGCCCAACCTCCTCTCAGCCCTGTGTCGGCCCACGTGGGTGCTAGAGAAACCCTATGGCAGGGTGACAATATGGTGATGGGGTTAGCAAGAGGTCAGGTTAAAAAAAAAAAAAAGTCAGGTTAGGGAAGCTCTGAGTCACCTTGGTTCGATCTTGAGTTCTCTTTCTTCATCAGGATCTAAAAGGCTATGGCACTGAGTCCTGAATAGCAGTTCTAGGGTGAAGGGAGCCAGCATCGATACTGTCAACCGGTGACAGCCCACCAGGGGATCAGAGCTCCTGGGATACAGCCTGC
>NW_005368569.1:1620157-1631038 GCF_000412655.1 Myotis brandtii | reverse complement strand
GGGCGGGGGGGGGGACTGCTGCCCACTCCTCAGCTAGGCTATTCTTGGAGGTGAGGGAGGTAGGAGTGAATGCCCCACAGCCTGGGAACCACAGAAAACACAGCCCACCCCTGCCTGCAGGGGGAAACGGGCTGCCCCAGAGAGCCACAATTGGGCTGTTGTGCAGCGAGGCCACAGGGAAGCCAGCAGCTCCAGCTACCCGTGGCCAGCGGCAGCGGTACCTGTGGCCAGCCAGTGGGAAGGATCACCCTAGGGACAAGGAGCCCAACGCTGGGGTCTCTGGGGGCAGGGACAGCTCAGTGATATCCCTCACAGGAAGTCTGAGGGGCCAGGGCCTAGTGGGCCATGTGAAATGGCCACAGGAGTAGAAGGAACACATGGACCCTGAGTTGGGGGACTGGATCCAGGTGCAGCCAATCCACCTGCTGCCGGTCCTGAGGTCACGACAATTCCATCAGCAGCAGCATTCTCTCCATTAAGAGTCCCTTGAGTGAGTCCAGACTATTTCTTCCTTCCTCTCTCCCAGAGAAAGGATAAGACACGGCAGATGTTTCATAACCCAAGACGGATGGCCTTGGAAGGTCAGTTACAAACTGCTAAACTCATGGCCACGGCAGCCCGGGAGGTCAAGAGCAGCAGCTGTGGCCAAGCCGTCCCACAGCCCTGCCTGGCACAAGAATCAGGGCCCAAGGAGCAGGAGTTTCAGGTAGGCCAGGGTCGTGGCATTGGCCAGCATCTCAATGTGCTCGCTGCCTGGCAGCTCCTGCAGTGAGACCTGGTGTTCCTGGCGGCTGCGCCAGGTCTGGCACTGCAGGGCACTCTGCAAGTTCACAGTGCCATCGCCATCACCAAAGTAGATTTTAGGGTCACGGTCTGGGAAACTCTCATAGTAGAAGGAATCTGGTGTGGGGACACCCGTGCCATAGAGGCAGTGCAGTGGCACGCCAGGTGGCACCATGGCTTCAACCAGCCCCTCCGTGTCCTGCCGCATGAGCCAGCCGTCTTCGAAGCCAATGTCCTGGAAGAACTGGCGATAGTCGCGCAACGTGTAATTGGTCGTGGATGTGCGTACAAAGACCTTCTCAGGTGACCAGGTATAGTTGTAGGGCAGCAGCCAGCTGGTAGAGACAGCAGTCCGCTGCTGCTCCCGGATCTTCAGGGGACTGATGACTGGGATCCGGTTGTTGTCCCCTGCAGGGAGAGGGCTCCAGTCAGTCAGTGCTCAGGAACGCAAGCTGGCTGGGCACCATGTTCACCGCCAGGGCCCCTGCTGGACCCCAACCAGTGGCCCAGTCAGCACACCAGTCTCTCCAGTTATCATTATAACTCCCATGCCTGCATTCCCTTTTATTGTTTCCCTGTAATTTTGCTACATCTGGGAAGCACCCAACCAACACTTGTTTCTTTCCTTCTGCATTTCTTCACCAGGTATTTAGGCAACACACACCCACAAGGTGAATTACCACTGGGCCTGTAGGCACTGACCTTATCCAAGGTGAACCAGCAGGTTGTCAGCCCAGAGGCACAATCCTTTTTTTTTTTTTTAATTACAATGAGCTATGCAAATATTTTTCTTTTTCTAGGCTTAGAACTGCAGCCAGCCAGTCCTGCCTGTCGCTGACCCAGGCAGCCAGGCCCCCCAGGCAGGTCTGCAGACTAGAGCAAGAGTTCTTCAAACACAGGAATGCCAACAATACACACACACCCAGTTGCCAGTGAAACTTGGTAGAGGGTGAGTTGGAACTTGGGAACGGGAGCCTCTTGACCCTGTTGAGGACCCATGGCCATCCATCACTCTACCTCTCTGACTGACCACAGAACCACCGCTCTGCCTGGCGGGGCCTGGCTCTAAGACTCCTGAGGAAAGGGAGGCCCCCACCTAGGGGTCCATGACTATCACCCTTCCCACCGCCGTCCTGCTCCCAGATTGCCAGGGCCTGAAAGAACAGTTTCCCAGTGTCTGAGGCAAAGCCAATCCAGGGTCACTACAGGGACAGGCACTGGTCTGACCTGATCACAACAAGCAGATCAGGCAGTGCCGGTGACTTGAGGAAGAAAGCTCATCAGATGGTTGGCCCAGCCCTGTGGGCACTGACCTTATCCAGGGTGAACCAGCAGGTTGTCAGCCCAGAGGCACAATCCTGGTTTATGGCTCCTAAAGTGAGGGGCCATGGGGCTCACACCAGTTCTGGCAGAGGGAGGGGATGCCCTATGGCTGTAGCTGGCAGATCCTGACAGACATGAAAATGCAGGTGGCCCTGGCTGGCGTGGCTCAGTTGGTTGGGTGTTGTCCTGTGCACTGCAAGGTTGTTGGTTCAATTCCCAGTCAGCACCCAGCCAAGGGTTGTGGGCTCGATCCCCGGTAGGGGGGCATGCAGGAGGTGGCTGATCCATGTTGCACTCTCACACGGATGTTTCTATCTCTCTCTCCCTCTTCCTTCTTCTCCCATTTAAAAAAAAAATCAATTAAAATATTTAAAACAAAAAACAAAATTCAGGTCAATTGGGGAGAAATGGAATGGGGAAAAAGGTGACTTTCCCAACTGCCTAGCAAGCAGGCCCAAACAGAGCTGCACCTGCTTCCTCCTTGTGTTGCCAACAGAGGTTCTGAGCTGCTGCACATGGAGGTGCAGCTCATAAACAGGAAACTGTCGTCTAGCCTTCCTTCTCTGGGGCAAAGGTGGGAATGAAAGAGTGAGTATGAGGATAGGGGAGAGGGAGAAGGTTCCCCCAAAGAACTCTGGGTCAAACCAAGTTAGGCGCCAGGCCTGAGCAGAGTGTGTGTACACGTGTGCACAAGCAAGCACCTGCATGACCGAGAGTTATGTCCATGTACATGCTGTAAGACACGTGCACAGGTAACCAAGGTCCTCAACTAGAGAGGTGACATTATTTGGAAAAGAATACCATTCTGGAGAAAGAAGGGTTCCCCAGGAGGACACTGTAGAGGGGAAGAGAGGGTGCCACCCCCAACACCAGCCCCCGCATGCTGGACCAGGCAGTGTCTTACCTGAGGCCAGGACGCGAAAGGTCTTGGCCACGCCCCCCCAGGGCGCACCCAGTGCCACGAAGGCACGGATATACTTGTCCTTCCAGGCCTGTGGCTGTCGCTGCAGAAAGTAGAGCGTGTACATGTTGCCCATGCTGTGGGCAACCAGCACCACGGGGCCCCCATACAGCTGGTGCATCTCCTCGATCATCTCCCGGAGGGCCAGGAAGTAGGGCCCATTTTCATCTGCAGGCCAGAGCCAGGCGGGAGTCAGGCGCGAAGGGTCCTGGGGCCTGAACTATGACTGTCTCTCAGGCCAGACCCAGGACTAGGAGAGGATGCTACAATTCAAGTGGGAGTAATATGGTTTCCCCTCCCGTTCAATGAGGGTAGGGAACAAAGGGGCTCCCTTTCCCCTCCTCAGACTCACTATCTCTCTCCAGAGCTCAGAGACTCAGAAATCCTGGGGTGACGGAGGGGGAAAGACAGGACAGATTGACCAGGAGTAGGGGAGAGCCCAGGGCCTATGGTGACTGTGAGCCCTTGTCCCCACCTCCCATGACCTCAGCGGGAAACAAGGGTGATCACTTACTTGGGGCTCGGCGCCAGTCATAAGGGGCCCCCCGGACGTCCTCACCCCTTGTGTAGCCCCAGCTCACAAGGCTCTCTACCATGGTGTGGAAATAGGAACCTATACACAGAGAGGTACAGGATTAGTCCTGACTGGTGTGGCTCAGTTGGTTGAGCGTTGTCCCATGTCCCATGCACCAAGAGGTCACCAGTTCAGGTCAGGGCACAAGCTGGGTTGTAAGCTCCATCCCCAGAAGGGGGCATGCAGGAGGCAGCCGATCAATATTTCTCTCTCTCTCCCTCTTCCTTCCTCTCTCTAAAGTCAATTAAAAAAAAAAAAAAAAAGAGCCCTAACTGGTTTGGCTCAGTGGATAGAGAGTCGGCCTGCAGACTGAAGGGTCCCAGGTTCGATTCCAGTCATGGTTGTGGGCACATCTCCGGTGGAGGGTGTGCAGGAGGCAGCTGATTGATGTTTCTAGCTCTCTATCTCTCTCCCTTCTTCTCTATAAAAAATCAATAAAAATATTTAAAAAAAAAAAAAAGAGCCCTAGCCAGTTTGGCTCAGTGAATAAAGCGACTGAAAGGTCCTAGGTTTGATTCCAGTCAAGGGCATGTACCTCGGTTGCAGGTTCCCTGGCCCTGGTCGGGGTGAGTGCAGGAAGCAACCAATCGATGTGTCCCTCACATCAATGTTTCTCTCTCCTTCTCCCTCTCCCTTACACTCTCTCTAAAAATCAATGGAAAAATATCCTCAGCTGAGGATTAACAAAACAAAAGAAAAAGAAAGAAATGCATAGGATTACAGAGGGTACTGCCAGTGCCAGCCACCTATAACATGCCTGCCAAGGACACTGTGACCTCTACCGCAGGGAGGCCCCTGAAGGAGTGCTCTCTGCCCACACCTATCAGAGAACGACTCTGCCTTCAAACTGAGTGGTTCCTCCCACACCAAGAGTCCCGCAAAACCTCCAGCCTCATTCCCCAGAGAGCATGAGAAGGGCCACATACCCACACTGCTTTTGCTGGGATCCAGGAACTCCAGTGAGAAGGTCTCCCCAAAGCCAGGGACATGCACGTCCACACCATCGGGAAACTGGGTGGCCCGGGACGTCCTGTTGTAGACCAGCCTGTCAGGAGGGGATACGGAGCTGGTGACCCAATGTTGGCACTGAATTTGAGTCCCAATTCTGCCCCGTGTCCTGAGCCACACTCCCTTCTCTTCCTCAGGTTTGGTCACTTGTACAAGGGAGACGAAAAAGTAACTGGGGGTTCAGAGTTAGTCACTGAAGGTTGCTTCTGTGCATTGTTCTGAGCTAAAGACAATTTTAGCTGCCCCTCCCTTTAACTTGAATTAGGGTCCTTGCCCATAATAATTACCATTAATTATATGGTAGGGCGAACTTCTATTTACTAAACACTTGTTCTTATCATTCTGTAATGATCCATTGAAGCCCCCAGGGCACCTTACCTCAGCCCTGGCTCTTCTATCTTATATACCCACTAGAGCAGTGGTTCTCAACCTTCCTAATGCCGCGACCCTTTAATACAGTTCCTCATGTTGTGGTGACCCCCAACCATAAAATTATTTTCGTTGCTACTTCATAACTGTAATTTTGCTACTGTTATGAATCGTAATGTAAATATCTGATATGCAGGATGTATTTTCATTGTTACAAATTGAACATAATTAAAGCATAGTGATTAATCACAAAAACAATATGTAATTATATATGTGTTTTTCGATGGTCTTAGGCGACCCCTGTGAAAGGGACGTTCGACCCCCAAAGGGGTCTCGACCCACAGGTTGAGAACCACTGGGTTAGAGCATCATCCTGATACATCAAGGTTGCAGGTTCAATCCCCAGTCATTGCACATAAAGAATCAACCAATGAATGAATAAATAAGTGGAACAACAAATCTCTCTCTCTCTCTCTCTCTCTCTCTTTCTCTCTCTCTCTCTCTCTCTCAAATCAAATTTTTATAAAAGAGGAGCCCAGGACACTCTCCTCAGTGTCACCCACCCCAGAATGCAGGTCTTAGATCCGTTTAGGAGAGGGAAGCACCAGGCCTGGCTCTGCCATGAACATCACACTTGACCCCAAAAGGCAACCTAACTTCACAGGCTCCCATCGCTCCATCTCTATGGATCCAGCTCCTAGAAGCCACCACAGTACATCACAGGGCAAAGGAGATGATGAGAGCAACACATAACAGAACCAGACAGAGAGACGCCCCCCACACACACACCTCAGAGGCCACTGTGTGGGTAGACGGACCAAGCCTAGAGAAATGATGGGGAAAGGGTGGTGGGAGACAGGAGGAAGGCCTTATGCCAAACCAGGAACCCTGCCAAGGAGGCAAATGTGCCTGAGAAAACACAAGCTAGACAAGCAGTCCCTGATGATCCCGAGTCCCACCCCATCCTAAAGATTAGCTACAGAAAGATGACAGGATTCCCAACATTGACCCAAATAATAGGTCCTGGTGACCTACTCTCTCAAGGGCAAGCTGTAGATCACCCCAGTGGCCACTCAGCAAAGTGCAGAAAATTGTTCTGGAAAGCCAAGGTAGCTCTGTGCCGGGTGAAAGTCAAACAGGTCAGAGGAGCAATGAAGGTAGATGAGCCCCTCTTGGTGTCAGTCCGCACCTCCGATTGGCAGTAACTGAGACCATGTCTCTGGTACAAAAATAGAAATGCAGATCAAGAGCCCAGAAATGACTCTGATGACAAACACACACAGAAGAGGAAAGAGTCAACAAAGCAGGCATCTTAAATGACGGGAAGGGCAGGGTGCCTGGAGAGACAGCTAGTGTGTCTCCAAGAAAAAATGTTTAATTTGTTAGATTCCATTCGGCTCGAACATTTTTTTGAGCACCAGCTGGATTCCAGGTTCTACCGCTATAAAGATAAAAGAGAGAGAGTCCCTGCCTCAGGGAGCTCAGTCTGAGAGGGAAACTTAGCTCAGGGTCATATAATTCTGGGTTGGAATCCTGGTTTTGCCCCTTATTAGTTGAGTGACCCTGGCAATTTTGTAACTGACCTGAGATTCCAGATGTCCTCACTATAAAACTGGTTTATAAACAGCACCTCTTTCATAGAGTTGCTATAAGACTAAATGAGCCTGGCTGGTGTGACTCGTGACTCAGTGGTTGAGCATCGACCTATGAACCAGGAGGTCACGGTTCAATTCCAAGTCAGGGCACATGCCCAGGTTGCATGCTCAAACCCAATGGGGGGCATGCAGGAGGCAGCCAATTAATGATTTTCTCTCATCATTGATGTTTCTCCCTCTCCCTTCCTCTCTGAAATCAATTATATATATATATATATATACTAAATGAAAGAAAGTATGTAAAATGTACAGTGTCTGTATTCAATAAGCAGTAATTCTTATTATTGGGAAGCATTCTTGGAAACAAAGTTTGATGAGAGTTAGAGGAAACAGGCATGTGGCACGGGGAGTAGGAGATTAACAGCTCTGGAGAGTGGCAGGGACCTGCTCGGGATTTAAAAGGTGAATGGGGCGGGGAGGAGGGGGGTTGGCCAGTATTGTTCTGTGGTTAGAGTGTCAGCCTGTGCCCTGAACGGTCATGGGTTTGATTCCCAGTCAAGGGCACATACCTGGGTTGCAGGTTCAATTCCCGGTTCTGTCAGGGCACATTTGGGAGGCAACTGACCGATGTTTCTCTCTCACATTGGCGTTCCTCTCCCTCTCCCTCTCTCTCTCACTTCCCTCCTCCCTCCCTCCCTCCCACTCTCTCTAAAAATCAAGGAGAGGCCCTCCAGCCGTGGGCAAACTACGGCCCGCGGGCCGGATCTGGCCCGTTTGAAATGAATAAAACTAAAAGTAATGATGTTTACTTTGAATTTATATTAGTTCACACAAACACTCCATCCATGCTTTTGTTCCGGCCCTCTGGTCCAGTTTAAGAACCCATTGTGGCCCTCAAGTCAAAAAGTTTGCCCACCCCTGCCCTAGCCGGTCTGGCTCAGTAGATAGAGTGTCGGCCTTTGGACTAAAGGGTCTGGGATTCAATTCTAGTCAAGGGCAGGCTCCTTGGTTACAGGCTCCTCCCAGGTCTGGGCCCTGGTCAGGGCTTGTGCAGGAGGAAACCAATTGATATGTTTCTCTCACATCCATGTTTCTCTCTGTTTTTCCCTCTCTCTTCTACTCTCCCTAAAAAATCAATGGAAAAATAGCCTCAGGTGAGGATTAACAAAATCAATGGGGGGAAAAATATCCTTGGGTGAGGATTAACAACAAAAAAGGTGAATGGAGGGAATTTATCCAGCAAAGGGTATAGAGGTAAATTCCAGGCTGAAAGAACAGTATCTGCAAAAGCATGGAGACCTGGCATACCAGGGAGAACAAACAGCTGGAGGGGCAGGTGTGGCCAACCCAGAGGCAAGGGAAGGGGTGAGGGCCACGTTGAGGCTATGCAGAGGGACTGGAGCACAGAAACCTCAGGTAGGGCTCAAAGCACAAGGTGTGGCTCGGAGAGGCAAGAACAAGAGCAGCAGGAAAGGGAAGAAATTCTGTCCGAGAGACACAGACGGTGCCAAGCAGACTAAGGAAATGGGAAGTGAGAAAGGGGCATGACCTTAGGCCTCTTAGGTGGGGATGAGCTGGAAATGGACTCTGGGGGCCTCTGGAGGCTGAGTTGGCGAGCAGCACCCGGCCTGTACCCCAGCTCCCACCTGATATTGTCGATCCAGCAGTCAATGATGACAGGCAGCAGCAGTTCGAGGTTCAGCCAGAGCGTGAAGTAGCTGTCCGTCTTCTTGGAGCAGAGGTAGTGCACGACCTTCGGCTTGTCCAGCTTTGCCTCCAGCTGGTTGCCCAAATCGCCAGGCACTACAGTGGGGCACAGAACATGCATGAGGCCCTGGGCCCGACAGACTGGAGACCCTCAAGGCTTGAATCCAAAGGCCTTCTACCGTCCTAGGCAGGGCTTTGTCCACTCTGACCGGATTGGGAAACTGGACAGAGCACTGAGCCACTGAACCAGCCAAAGGAGAAAGCACTCCAAGACAGGCTTGTAGAGGACGGCCATGAACAGAAACACGACGGGAAGAAGCTCATACGGGCACCTGCTGACCTACTGAGGTCCCCAGGCTTTGCTAAAGGCCAGAGTCCAGTAGGTTCCAAAGGACAGGCCATCTGCAGAGCCCTAGCAGCTGGGTACACACGGACCAAGCACTGGAGATGGCTACCCTGAAACAACACACCATTCTGGTCATAGCTGGTGTGGGATCGGGGAGACTAGGCCTAAAGGGTAACTTCTCTCTACCTGAACTGGCCGATTGATTCCACAAAGAGCCCTGGGGAGTGTGGGGAGCTGATATAGGGTTAAGACTTGGACTGACCTGTGGCAAAGTCATAAACAATTCCCAGCTTAGAGGGCACAGTCCTCTTAGCATAATTAGGCTTGACCTTATAACGTTCCCTAGATCTTACTCGGGAAGCTAATGGGCTGAGGGAAGTGCAACAAGAACAAAAACAAGTGAAACTCACAAGAACAGTGTAAACAAGTGAAACTTACAAGAACTGTGTAACTATGGAAACCACTACCTTGTTTACCACTCACTATAAAATAAAGGCTCAGCTTGCCTTGGGATCTTTCTCTGTGGCCTCAGCCAGGCACAGGGAAGATCCATGGAGACTAAGGAAAGCTAGAGCGTTCTGAACGCTGTCTCCGTGTAAAACATTCTTCGCCGACTCCGTCCACACCTATGGGAACCCCCTGGACCCCCTGGGGCTGGACCCCAGGAGGGGAGCCTTGTGACATTCAACTCGATCCCCATGCCCAACGTTCAAGGCCTTTATTTTTATGATTTTAATCCTCATCTGTTTATTGACAAGAGAGAGAGGAAAAAAGGAAGAAAAGAAGGAAAGAAAGAGAAGAGAAGAGAAGAGTAAAGAAAAGTGATTCGTTGCCTCCTGTGCACATGCTGACTGGGGACTGACCCTGCAACCTAGGTATGCTTCCTGACCAGGAATCGAACCCCCAACCTTTTGGTGTATGGGACGACGTTCCAAACAACTAAGCCACCCAACCAAGGTAGCATTCAAGGCCTTTTAGAGTCTATTTACTCCCAGTGACCTTTCAGGCCTCACCTGCTCCCACATGCCATGCTCTCAGCACCTCCCATATTCATCCTTATTTAAGATCCATAATCACTAAGTGAACAACCAGCGCTTGGCTCTCCTTGGCATTCACTGGGCTTGGACTATGAACCCAGCCCTGCAAAGGGCATGCCCTCCCTGTGCACCATTTCACAATGTCCTGGGGGCAGCCACGGGAGGCAGTTGTAGCACCTGCCTTCACCTCCCTTCAAGCTGTGGGTGCAGAAGTGGGGAGTCCCCCGCATGACAGGCCTGTGGACTGGGCAGGGGAATACAGAGACCTTGGTCATTATCTCCACCATGGGAAATGGCTGAAAGAGGAAGCCACCAGTTCTGCTTTGTCTGGATGGCCTTTCACACTGGACAGGCTGTGTGGCCTCTAAAAATAGCAGTGGTCACTTCCTCAGACCTTGAGCCTAGAACTAGGATAAAAGCCATCCACGTGCCTTTCACCTCAAATAACACTGGGAGAGAATATCCTTATTATGCCCACTTTATAGATGAGGACACTGAGGCTGGGAGAGGTAGAAATGGCTTACTACAGTCCCTTCCCCCTGCTCAGGGTCTTCTGCGTCACTTCTCTGGCCTCTGCTTCCTCTACTATCCATTTGAGCCCCACCCATTGAGGCTGGTCATCTCCGGATTACCGGTCTGTGACCAGGAACAGCTTGTCCACTGCCAGCCATGGGGTTCCCCGGATTAATACCAACTGCCTCACTCCCTGGGCAGGTTAAGATTCCCATTGCTGCTGTAACCGTTTGGCTCAGTGGATAGAGGGTCGGCCTGCGGACTGAAAGGTCCCAGGTTCGATTCCGGTCAAGGGCATGTACCTTGGTTACGGGCACATCCCCAGTAGGAGGTGTGCAGGAGGCAGCTGATCGATGTTTCTCTCTCATCGATGTTTCTAACTCTCTATCTCTCTCCCTTCCTCTCTGTAAAATCAATTAAAAAAATATATTAAAAAAAAAAAAGATTCCCATTGCTCTGTGACCTTGGGAAGGGACTGAAGCTCCTCTGATCCGACCTAGGATAACTGAGAACAGAATGACTTCATGAGTTAGCACCAATCCAGGAGAAAAGGCTGCAATCCTTTCGTGGACCACACACTTCCCAATGCCACACCCTTTTACTCAGAACTCCTTAGACCCACACATGACTCCCTGCGGGGCCCCCAGGATAAAGTCCAACCAGTC
>NW_005368569.1:1617560-1619180 GCF_000412655.1 Myotis brandtii | reverse complement strand
TCAACAATCCACTCCCCCCTCCCCCTCCCTCCTCCCTCCCCACCAAAGCACTCCATTCCAGACAGCCTGGACTCCCTACCTCCTTCCCTCCGATATGTTCCCTGTGCCTGAAACTCTCCTGGCCACAGCTCCAGCTGCCCTGACTGGGTCCGTGGATTCTCTGTGCTTGCCCAGCCCAGACCTCATCTCTGGGGATCATCCTGGAAGCTTAAGGAAGGCAGAACCAAGGGTGCCCAACTCCCATGATTAACCGGGGCCCAGCATCCCCCTGAAGCATTTCATGGCCCAGAGCTCCCGGTGGGGGACGCCTTAGGACCAAACTACCCGCCAGTCTTACCCATCTGTCACCTGTATCATCCCCAGTAAAATACTCCCAGCAAAAAAGGCACGGGGGTCAGGCAGACTCAGTGCGTAACGTATACCTCAGCAAGCCTCTGCCTTCAGGAGTCCTGGCTGGTCACCTGCACACTAGCTCTAGGTGGGAGTGACAGTCTGCGTGGGGCATCTAAGGCCCCCAAGATGAACATCTCATCCCTGCCCACCACCCACGGCAAGGAAACGCCGTGACGCCTGTACAGCTGTCAGGGGTCAGGACCAAGAGGGGGGCAAGTAAGCAGGAGAGGTCGCCTAGCCCCAACATAGTTGAGTCCAAGTAGGTCTGAAAGGATGAGTGCAGGCAAGCTCCCTGACATCTGTTCACAGCCACAGTCCCACCTCTTACCTCTGCGTTTAGCCAGCCTCAGATTCCCTAGGGCAGTGGTTCTCAACCTGTGGGTCGCGACCCCTTTGGTGGTCGAACGACCCTTTCACAGGGGTTGCCTAAGACCATCCTGCATATCAGATATTTACATTATGAGTCATAACAGTAGCAACATGACAGTTATGAAGTAGCAACGAAAATAATGTTATGGTTGGGTCACAACATGAGGAACTGTATTTAAAGGGCCAGAAGGTTGAGAACCACTGCCCTAAGGTCTCCTCCCTCACGCCCAATACTACCCATCTGATCAGTCTGGGGGGAGCCCTGGTGGCAGGTTAAGACAGGAATCCTTTCCCCAATGAGCTTCCTTTCCGCAATGCCTTCTGAGATGTAAGGGGCTGAAAAGGTCGAGGGAGACAGCCTACCAGTCGAGCCTAAGTCAACACTAAGGCCCCAGGGGGGCCAACTCTGGGGCCACCTTACCCCCAAACCGGCCCTCGGGAGTGGGGCCAAAGGGCCTCAGTCTTTCCAGCTTAAAAAAAAAAATGGGGATACGACAAGACAAGGTTTGGGACTGACGCAGGCAGACAGACGGATGGACTACCGCAAATAACACTCCTTACCCCATAATCTACAGGGGAAGGTGACAGAGAGGGTGACCACACCCGCGACCAGCATGGCAGGAGGCGGACGGACCGACCCAGATGACAAGACGGTCCTACGTCCCCCTACCCCGTGCTTGGAGCCCATGCAAACCGGGGAGACAGTCCCCCTCACCCCCGTACCCGGTCCTGCCCGACGCAGGAGCCAACAGACCCACTACTAGACTCGTGCCTCACCCAGGACCACCGGAGGGGGGCGTCCGGTCGGAAGCGCCGGGTCTGCGAGCAGCAGGAGGAGCAGGAGGCCCCCCGGGAGCA
>NW_005368569.1:1614178-1617183 GCF_000412655.1 Myotis brandtii | reverse complement strand
CTGGCCGCCGGACTCCAGCTGGTCCGGGACTTGCTGCCCTGACAGCGCTGCGAGCCGAGCGCATCGATCTGTTCAGGCTCAGCCTGGCTTCCACCCTCTGGCCAGACCCAGCCCGGCCGCTGCTGGGGACCCAGCCCAGCCCCCCGTCCTCCGAGCCCTCACCCCCCGCCCCCCGATTCCCGGCGCCTGCCTGACCTGGAATCTGGAACGATCCTGGCTGAGCGGCGATTCATGGTCCAGTGATCGCGGCCGCTGAGCGACTCCGGTCACAGCCAAGGGGAAGAAAAGTAAGCCCCAGACAGTTTGGCGGCCTCAGGAGGTCAGAGTTGACCAGGACCTTGGCGCAACACCCCCCCCCCCCCCCCGCCTCCGGTTCTTCACACCCTGCCCAGAGGATATCTGAGTTGTTCAGGCAACCCACACCCGGGCAGGCACCCCTTTGCCGTCTGCCCCCCGGGAATTGGATGGGACGGGGACAGGCCAAGTCAGCAGGTTTCATTTCTGAGTGAGATGTATGTCCTCCCTTTTAGGGGCCCGAGTATGGAGTCACCCCAACAAACGGAGCAGTTCACGGGCACGGTTGAGAGTGGGCTTGAGCCCTGACCCTGCGCCATGGCCCATCCGCAAGTTCCCTCCAGAGCGGGACGGGTATTGGGACCTCCCCGCACACGCGAACATGGAGATCAAGGGAGGACACAGACCCCCTGCAGGAAGAATGGGGGCGAACAGAGTGGGCAAAGATTTGACAGGCGGTGATATACCAGCACCATGCATCTCTCTGGGAGGGACCATGTGTTGGAGACTGGAGGTCTTGATCCTCCACACATTCCCTCCCAAGGGCCAGTCACACCCTGATCAGCTGATTTCAAAATAAACCTCCCTCCCCTCCCTCCCTCCCTCCTCTTCCTTCCTTCCTCTTGGTCTGTAGCTGACCCTTTCCACTCTCTCTCAGTGCCCCGCAATGAATCTACACATCTCCTATTTTCTTAGAGTGAAATACATTGGTCCTTTAAGGTCCAACTATCTCCAACTTCAGGCTCTAGCCTGAGGCCTCCCCCCCCCCCCCCCCCCCCACGCACACACCCACACCAAAACACCCCTGCTTCCCTCACCTCCATCCCAGACCTCAGTAGAAGAGTCCCTGAAAAAACAACAACAAAAAAAAGAGTCCCTGAGGACTGATCTGGCAGGCCCAGTGTGGGAAATCATAGAGAGCCTTCTGCCAGGGCTAGGGACAGGCAGTAGATTAAAGATCAAGGGTTAAGTGGGGAGAGAACAGGGAGCATGACAGCTTGGGCCACTTTGAACCCTGGCACAGTCTGAATGTCTTGTCAGCCCAACAGTCTCAGGTGACCATGGGTCCCTCACAGGGTGGCTCTGTCCTCGGAAGTGGTTCCCGAGGTGCCCCCCTCCCACAGGCCCTGCAGGTGGTAGGAACCATGGCCATTGGGGGAGGGGTGCCACGGTTTGGTCAGCAATGACTCATGCTGGCACAGTGGAGAGGAGTCAGAAGGTGAGGGTCCCCCCTTTTCACATGCCACAACCATCCACACGATTTCTGCAGGAGGAATGGTGGTGAAGAGTGGGCAGAGACTTGGAGTCATCCTGGACTCTAGATACCTTCCTGACGCTCAGGCCCACAGCCAAGTGGTCATCAAATCTCCCCAACTCTATCCTCCCAAAGCCAAACTACCCTCATCCCCATTGTTCTCCACATGCCAGATTGACATTATTAAACATTGTCAGGCTCCATCATGTCCACCTAATCCCACTCATGGCTCTCCCATTGCATGCATGAATCAGAGTGAATGAGGACCCTGCTGTGTACCCTGGCTGTCTCCCCCAATTTCCACTCTGGTAGCTCTCTCATCTCCAGCCTCAATGGCTTCCTTGCTGCTTAGAACAGAAAAAACTCCTTCTCCCGCAGGACTTCTGCACTTGTTGCACTGGGCCTAGTCTGCAGCCTCCACTTTTGGGGACTCAGTTGAGCTCTGCATTTAGGCCTTAGCCCAGACATGGCCATTGACTTTGAAGCAGCCCTTGCCTGGCTCCCACTAAAATATAATCACTGGCCCTGGCCAGTGTTTCTCAGTGGTTAGAGTGCCGTCCCATGCACGGAAGGGTCACAGGTTAAATTCCAGGTCAGGGCACATACCCAGGTTTCAGGTTTGATCCCTGGTCGGGGCATGTATGGGCGATAACTAATTGCTGTTTCTCTCTCATATCGAGGTTTCTCTCTCTCCCATCCTCTCTCTTTAGACTCAATGAGGAAAAAACCCCACAAATCCTTGGGTGAGGATAAAAATAATTATATATAATAAATATATGTGTATGTGTATATAAAATCACTGAAAGAATAGGCCCCTCACCTGTCCTATTACTGTCCCCTCCTGCACTACTCGTTACCACCAGCACAGTCCTTGGCATACAGCAGGTGTTTAACATATGTTGAACGAATGATGAAACCACCCCCTTCTCTACAACCCTTCCAGGATAGTATCTTAGTGCCTGTCAGACCTGGAAAAGGGGCAACCCAATCAAGACCAGGGCTTCTGAGCTGGTTTGGTAGCTAGAACTGAGCCCATTTGGAGATCAACTTACTCTCCCAAAGCTCATGGTTCAGCAGGCTCCTATTCCTCTGCTGCCAGAGCCTCCCCGGAGTCACAAGAGGCCAAACACTGACCCAATCATGACAGAGCCCTGTGGGAACTGGCCTAGGCATCAAGGAAGGCTGCCTGGAGCAAGAATTAGGGATGGGTCTTGAAGAACAAATGGAAGTTTGTCAAGAAAAAGAGTGCTCCAGCAGGGAGCGTAGCATGTACAACAGCCTCGAGACCTGAACAATCCCAGCAGAGTGTCTGGAGCACATGGTGGGTGAGAGTGGAACTGAGGTGGAGGGCCCCGAGAACCAAGCTTAAAAACTTGGGAGGGAGCGGGGGAGACATAAAAAGAAAAAGAAAATACGTGGCCTTTGTCCAGGGAGCCAGGAGCTGCGAAGATTCTCA
>NW_005368569.1:1610810-1614153 GCF_000412655.1 Myotis brandtii | reverse complement strand
GGGCCTTCCCCTTTCACCTTAAGTAGAACCTTCCAGTGCTGCTTCTTCAAGGAAGCTGGATCCAGCGGCAGAGTCAGCGCGCCCCCTGGCGGGGATTCGGCAAAGGGGCGGAGATGGGAACTCGGGGGGAGCCTCGCTCTGGAGGCCGGGAGATGAGGCAGGGTGGCCTGGTGCCGCCGGGCCCGCTAAGGGTGGGGATGGGCCTGGGACAGCGCGTGTGGATCGCCGCGGGGGACACCAGCTGGCACCCAGCGTCGAATCCTCTCTCACAGCAGGGTGTTTTCTGGCCAGGGAGGAGGTTTTACACCACTCCTAGGCTCCCCGGAGGTCCACGAGACCCGCCACACTCCCGTCCCAGGCGAGGATCCCCACCCGGGTATCTGCCCATATCAGCGGCAGGAGCGTCCGCTGCCTTCGCTGCCTTCGCGGCAGGACTTGCCCTTCGGGTCCTGCCACGAAGTGAGGGGAAGAAGCGAGGATGGGATTCCTAGAGCGAGGCTAGGCTGGAGGGACCAAGTTCCTCTCTCCCAAATACCTGGAGTACGATTTGGGAAAGGCATCCAGCAGGACCGCTGGAGCCTCACTCACCCTTCTCGCATACCTTATCTCGATTCATTCATTCATAATTCCTAAGTCCTAGTGGGAGTGAAGTGGGAGGTTTATCAGTGAAATACAGATATTTCAAACTACTGTAGGGATCTTTGCTTCAAAGGGCGGTGCCTTGAGGGGAAAACCTGGAGGAAGAGCACTGTTAACCAGGTCAAGGGCGAGTTGTTAGGGAAGTGAAGAGAGCAGATGAGACACTAGTGTAAAGCCTCTGGCTCAGGGAAGATGACTATCGCTGGAATACCCAGAGGCAGACAAGCAAGCCAGCCATTCATTCACTGGGTCTTCAGCAACTATAATGCTCCCTAAGTATCTCGGGGGATTGGTTCCAGGACCCCACTCCTCCTAATGCCCCCATACCAAAATTATCCGGATGCTCATATATATAGGGTGTCCCAAAATTCACGCAAGATTTGAATTTTGCGTGAGCATTAACAACAAAAAATAAAAGCCTAATTTTACTTGGTTTATTGAATCAGATTCTAATATCTGTTGCCCTTTTATTTCAATCCCTTCAATTTGAGCATTATCAATACCAATTATGGCCCAGGAGCAGGGACAATGAAGACCAATGAAGACCAATGAAGACCACGGCTTTGTGTATGTGCCAGCAAAGCCATGGAGGCCATTTACCCGATGTGCTATTCCATACATAACCCTATACTGAATACTTTATGAATCAATAAAAATTTTATAATTTTTAATTATAAACTTGTGTTTTCTATCAAAATTACTTCTTGTGTGAATTTTGGGACACCCTATATAAATGAGATATATATATATATATATTGATCCGCAGTTGGTTGCATCCAGCCAAACCAGCTGGGGCATAAATGCCTTACTGTGTTAGAAGTTGGTTTAGTGCTGGGGGAAAGGAGATGTGAGAGCCGAATAGAGGACAGGAGTGCGGGGTACTTAGTATTAATGGGGTCATTTGGGAGGACCCATCCTAAAATGAGTAAGAGAGATCAACACAGCAGGGTCCTTAAGGGTATTTTAACTAATTTAGTTTTTCAAGGAGAATCCAAGCCTCGGGCATTGTCCTGCGACGGGGGGCGGTCGGACGGAGGCAAGGGGGTTTGCGGGAGCCTCGGCACGCACGCTGCCAGCCCCTTGGCTCAGGTTCACTATCCGGTAGGGACTTGGACACGCATGAAGGCGTCTTCCATGGGAATGCGCTCAGGGATGCCACACTGGGAAGGTCTTCACCTCGAGAGGGAGGCTTCGGGAGGCGCCAGCGTGGAGACCCGCGCGGAACAGGGAAAAGCCAAACGCGGACTAGAGGTTGGACGCATGGGGGCGCTAGGATGGGTGAGACAGCGATCTAGCAGCGCCAGGACGGCCCGCGGGGGGCTCCCGGGCTCAGTCCCGAAGGCACAGCCCGGAGAAGAGCCCACGAGGAGCGATGTGCGCCAGGGCAGCTTTAGGAGAGTCCGGGGCTGCGAGGTGCGGCTGCGCGGAAAGCGGAGCCGGGAGCCAGGCCCGACTCGGGGATTTTTTTTCGCGGCGCCCGGCCCCGCGAGCAAATATTTGACATTCCAGACTTATCTCGAGGGGGGCGAGGCCCGAAGAGCGACGTTGCCCCCTCCCCCGGGCCCGATTGGCTTGGCGTTTGCAGGGGTGGGCGGTGCAGAGAGGGCCAGCGGCGTGTGGACGCCAGGCTACACCCCCAGGGGAAGCGCCGGAAGGACCGTCTGCTTCCCACTCCCTCCAGGCTGCCGCGTGCCGGTGCGAGTCACCTCCGACCCCGGCGCTTCCGTCTTTATCCTTCAAATGGGGGCGCGCCGGAGTGTGGGTTCAGTGGGCAAGGCGTCGGAGCCCCGTCCACCCGGGCGTGTTCGCCACCCGAGGGTCCGGACGCAACGCCCTGCTTTCCCGAAACCGCGAGGTGAGGCTCCCGCCTCAGGGTCAGCTCGGTCTTGGCCACCCCATGTCTTTGTTCTCGCCGGGCTGGAGTCCCTTCTTCCCACCGGATTCTTACTCAGCTTCTCAGTCACATAAACGGGAAAATGGGGGGGGGGGGGGAACGCGCCGTAAAGGAGCCTCAGCAAGACGGACTAGGCGAAAGGGGGCTGGAAGCCCTCCACGCGGGACGGTCTGATCGGGATGTCGGTCCCGGAAGGAGGAGAGGTTGTGCAGCCCGCGCGCGCACAGTGCACCTTTGCTGCTGGTCCCCACCCGCCAGCGCGCTCCCATCTCTAGGCAACAGCAGGCCCCTCGCCAAAAGGGCAGGGCCACGAAAACAGGCCGGAGTCCCCACGTGGGGTAGGGTTGAGGCTCCTGGCCCGGCCCATCCGGCTGGGCCCGGTCTAGAGTGCCCCTCTCTGGAGTTGGGGAGCGGGGTGTCCTCCTCTTTCTGCAGCACCCAGGCCCGCGCACCTCCGAACGCGCTTTGGCACCAGGTGCGCTCCTGGAGCCAGGCTAAGGCCTGGCCTGCCCACCTGTGTGGACAGACTCTGCCCTGCGACCTCTCATGCCCCCCCCCCCCCACGACTCTAATGACCTCTCGGGATCCCCCCCAGTCTCCCTCCGGTGAGGGGCCTGAGTGAGACCCGGTAACTTGAACCGTCCCCTTTGACCTTTGGTGACTTCTGTCACCCCCAGACCGGCCCGACCCCCACAACCTCTACACTGACCCCTGGTGATTTTCACAAGACCCTTAGGACTAGAGGAGGCCTCTGGTTTTGCCGTTTCCTTGGCTGAGGCCTCATGGTGGGGAGGAGGGAGAGGAGGAGGA
>NW_005368569.1:1545906-1609963 GCF_000412655.1 Myotis brandtii | reverse complement strand
CAGGAGAGGCTGGAGGAGGCGAGGCCTGGCGCGCCGGGGCTAACTGGCCCGGGCGGTAGGACGGGTTCCTGTTGTTTGAAACTTTCATCGACTCCCGCGTGTGCGTGTGTCCGCGTGTGCCGGCCATTTCGGGGTGGGGGAGTTCTTCCTTCTCCGTCTTTCCAGATCCACCCTATTGAGGGGGTGGGGATGGAGGCCGCGAGACCCTTCCTAGAGTCCCCGGCCGGCGGGGGAGCCAGGCTGAGACTGAAACTGGGAACCTGCCCAGCCAGGTCTCTCAGAACAGTAGCCAGAAGCCGAAAGGGCCAAAGGGCCTTGGTCATAGGTCACTGTCCCTCCCGCCTGCGACCTCGGCCCACCCACCCGCCTGGGAGACGCTTGGGCGGGGGCGTAGGGCGGTGTCTGCCCCAGAGGCAGACGCCGCCAGGTGTAAGCTGCTCGTTGAGGCCTGCCCCAGCTGGCCGTCCAGGCGTGGGCGCTGTCCTGACCCCGCCTGGAGGCTACCTGCCTCCGGAGTGCCAAGGCCTAGGGTTGCCTCCTGGCCCTGGCTGAAGTGGGAGGCTGTTCCCATTGCTGTTTTCTCTCAATTATCTTCACTACTGCGCTCAACCCGTGTCTGGCGGTTGAGTATAATGAGTGTTAGTGCTTTACACGCACGAATTTCATTTTCCAACTCTGGTAGTTCCTGATGAGGAAATGGAAGCACAAAGATGATTCAACCTAGGCTGTTGCCGAAGGGCTTCCAGGCCAGCCCCCACCTGGGGAGTGTGCTGAAGGAGAGCTGGGTTGCCTTGCTCGGCCAGTCTCAGAGTGTGAAGTTGGCGTGGGGGAGGTTCTTGGGGCTGTGCTGAGTGCTTATACCTGTTCGCCAGCAGGGATGGAGGCTGGGGGAGGGGCTGGAGTGCCACCCCCTCTATGAGCAAACAGCTCAGTGCCAGCAGGTCGATAGGGTGTGGGTCAAAGCTCATGCTGCCCCTGGCGTCCAGGTGTGGAGCTCTGTCCTTGGAATTTCTCTGGCCCTCGGTTGGTCAGACCTAGAGGCGGGGCTGCCATTGACCATGAGCCGGATGGGCCCCAGGCAGGACTGGGCCTCTCCCACCTGTCTGAAGGTGGAGCCTGGTCAGGGACAGGTTTAACCTGCTTTGCCCCGCCCCTTCCCACCTGCTTGTCCCACTCCACCAGGTGTTTGCTCTGGCCCCACTCCAGACTCCTGGAGTGTGTGCAGTGGGGGATTGGGGGATATGTAAATGCCCCCTTTTGGCCTGGAGAAGCTGATGGTGGACTGAGGGAAAAAGGGAACTACAGAGCCAGGCCCAACAGGTATGGCCACCTACTCCCCAAGCAGGGTAGGGCTGGCCGAACATCTGGCAGAACCAGCTTTGCAGCCTGCGCCCTCTTTCTTCCTGCCTGCCCAGCTGTGAGTCTGTCTCTCTCCCCAGTTCTCACAGCTGGTGCTCGGGGATGTGGCTCTGCTGGGCGGGGGCCCCTACGTGCTCTGCACTGATGGACAGCAGCTGCTGCGACAGGTCCTGCATCCTGAGGCCTCTAGGAAGGTATGCCACTGAGGGCACAACAGGGGGCAGGGTTCTCAGGCCATCCATTGTCATGGGGGTGGGCTGCTCAGTTTCATCTATTCATCCCTGCTCACCTGTGCCCCCAGAACCTGGTACTCCCCGACACCTTCTTCTCCTTCTACGACCTCCGCAGAGAGTTCCATGTGCAGCACCCAAGCGCCCGCCTCGCCAGGGACCTCACCGTGGCCACCATGGCACAGGGTACCTGTGTCCCAGAGGGGTTAGAATAGATGGGCAGCCATAGGCTATATGTGTCTGAGTATGTGCATGCTGGTGGCTTATATGAACATACCCAATTAGCATTATCTGCTGAGTCCTTAAGTGCATGTCTGTCTGGATTGGGGCACATTTGAAAAGTAGACATGTCTACATATGTCTGGGCTGGGGGATCTGTAAGGGCATACATGAGCAGGGCCAAAACATGTGCTTGCTGGGATTCCACGTGCTTATGTAGGGGACTTGGGCCTAGGTGGGACCAGTCATAGGGCTCACGCTGATTGCCCCAAGCCTCTCCTGCTGGGATTTCCTCATTATTATTTCACTGCTCATAGAGTTGGGGCTGGAAACAGATGCCACAGAGGATGACTTTGGGGTCTGGGAAGTGAAGACAATGGTAGCTGTCATCCTCCACCTACTTGAAGGGCCCAATGGTAAGGTTCCCCTCACCATCTGGTACCCATTCTCTCTCAGGGCTGGGTGAATGCCTACCTATTAATTCCTCAAAGTCCCCTTCCCTCCCTTCCCTAGTTCTTACCTTTTCTGAGAGACCAGATGGTGGGAGCCCCTTTGTCACCTCCTCTTCAACTGTCCTCTTTTTAGAGAGTTTGGTGGGGAGATCCCCTCCACCAGACCCTGCTGACTCCCATGTCATCTCCTCTCAGATCAATTGTTTTCGAAGCCCGAGGTGATAAAGCAGAAATATGAGACGGGACCTTGGTGAGTGCAGGGCAGGGATGGGGGTGACAAGAGTAAGGCACCCTTGTTAACAGGGTAGACAGCTCTGACCCTCGGCCCTACCCCCACAGCAGCAAGGCTGAGGTGGTGGACAGTGAGACTGTGGTTCGGGCCCGTGGGCTGCCCTGGCAGTCATCAGACCAGGACGTGGCTCGCTTCTTCAAAGGACTCAACATTGCCAGGTGGGTGCAGCATGATGGTGGGCCCAGGAGGGCAGGCCTACCCAGGAGGTACTAACATAGCCTTGCTCCACAGGGGTGGTGTAGCGCTCTGCCTCAATGCCCAGGGGCGAAGAAATGGCGAGGCCCTCATCCGCTTTGTGGACAGCGAGCAGCGGGACCTAGCGTTGCAGAGACACAAGCACCACATGGGTGTCCGCTACATTGAGGTGGGCCTTTGGGCTGGGAGTGGAGCAGAGCAGAGCTGAGGCCAGCCCCCTCAGGCCTGAGACCCACGGACTGTCCCTACTGTCCCCACAGGTATATAAAGCAACAGGAGAGGAGTTTGTAAAGATCGCAGGGGGTGAGTTGTGCCCCCAGCAGCACCTAGCTCCCCCTGGTTCTTGACCCATGTCCCACTCCCCCACCACCCCTTGCCTTTCTGCTCCCCTGTGTGCCAGGTTTGGATGGGTAGTTGGAAGGGCATGAATGAAGTCAGTAGGTGACTCCCATGCCACCCTCATCAAGGCACATCACTAGAGGTGGCTCGGTTCCTGTCACGGGAAGATCAAGTGATCCTGCGGCTGCGGGGACTGCCCTTCTCAGCTGGGCCAGCAGACGTGCTCGACTTCCTGGGGCCAGAGTGCCCAGTGACGGGGGGTGCCGATGGGCTGCTCTTTGTGCGCCACCCTGACGGCAGGCCCACTGGCGATGCCTTTGCACTCTTTGCCTGTGAGGAGCTGGCACAAGCTGCACTGCGCAGGCACAAGGGCATGCTGGGTAAGCGATACATTGAACTCTTCCGGAGCACTGCAGCCGAGGTGCAGCAGGTGAGCACCCAGGGCTCCCCCACCCCCATGTGCTTCTCCAGGGTGGCCCTTTCACCCCACTCCACTCTGTGTCCCTGCCCTACTTTGCATGACCAGTTGCTGCCTTCCTTATTAGGTCCTGAACCGCTACGCTTCCAGTCCACTCCTTCCCACACTGACTGCTCCACTGCTGCCCATCCCCTTCCCAATGGTAGCTGGGACTGGGAGAGACTGTGTACGCCTCCGAGGCCTGCCCTACACAGCCACCATCGAAGACATCCTAAGCTTCCTGGGGGAGGCAGCAGCTGACATCCGGCCCCATGGTGTGCACATGGTGCTCAACCAGCAGGTGAGGCTGCTGCCAAAAGGGGACACACAGAGGAGTGTGTGGTTGGGAGTAAGGGACCCTTGCTAACAGGATTGACTGCTTATAAGATGGTGTGCACAGGGCCGGCCGTCTGGCGATGCCTTCATCCAGATGACGTCAGCAGAGCGGGCCTTAGCTGCTTCTCAGCGTTGCCATAAGAAAGTGATGAAGGAACGCTATGTGGAGGTAGTTCCCTGCTCCACAGAGGAGATGAGCCGTGTGCTGATGGGGGGCACTTTGGGCCGCAGCGGCATGTCTCCTCCACCCTGCAAACTTCCCTGTGAGTATCCCAGGGCTGGGGAAGGAGGAGGCATGTGGGTGCCAGTTATAACCTTCACTTTCTACAGTGGGGACTTCTGGCTGCCCCACCCAGGGCAGCGCCAGGCCCCCTGCAGATGTACTCTCTGCTTCTGCCTCTAGGCCTCTCGCCACCAGCCTACGCCACCTTCCAAGCCACCCCAACACTCATTCCCACTGAGACGGCAGCTCTCTATCCCTCTTCAGCACTGCTCCCAGCTGCCAGGGTGCCTGCTGCCCCCACTCCCATTGCCTACTACCCTGGGCCAGCCACTCAACTCTACATGAACTACACAGCTTACTACCCCAGGTACCCTGCTGCTAAGAGAACTGCGTAGACTTGCCCCTGTCCTGGTTTGGAGGAGGGTCATGATCCTCTTCCTGGGTCGGATAACCCACGGTCTGAAAGAAGGGAGTGAGATGCGGGCTAGCTGATGCTATCTACAAACTAGAATAGATGACATAGAGGACAGGTTTTAGAGAGGAGGAACTAAAATGAACTAAGCATAAGTCAGAGGCAAGGGAAGGAGGAGGAAAGTCTTGGTGTAGGTTGTAGGTAGGACTGTACTAAAACCCTATTTTCCCACCCTAGCCCCCCAGTCTCTCCCACCACTGTGGGCTACCTCACCACGCCCCCTGCGGCCCTGGCTTCTGCTCCTACCTCAGTGTTGTCCCAGCCAGGAGCCCTGGTCCGTATGCAGGGTGTCCCATACACAGCTGGCATGAAGGATCTGCTCAGCATCTTTCAGGCCTACCAGGTGAGTGTGACTAGGGGGTTTGGGGACCTGGCTGAGCCTAGAGCTCCCTGCCCTAAATCTCTGTTCCTTCTGCAGCTAGCCCCTGATGACTACACCAGCCTGATGCCTGTTGGTGACCCACCTCGCACTGTGCTACAGGCCCCCAAAGAGTGGGTGTGTTTGTAGGTGAGGGAGTCAGGAGGTAAGAGCTGGCTGATGTCTTCAGCTAACGTCTCTCCTGCATCCAGAGAACCAGTGCCCTCATCCTGGTGACTTCCTTCTGAAGGCACTCAGAGGAGCTCAAGCCCCAGCTCCATCCCCCCACTTACTGCTCTGCTGTTCACCCCAAAGATGATAGCTAAATCTTGCATGTAGGGCTGGGGGTGGAATGGTGCTACCCTGCTCCCAAAGGCCTGACCTAGGCCTCCTGAGTAGCACCCAGAGAGCCTTTGGTCTGTTCTGGCTGTGGCCCATGCCCACAGATACTGTGGGGAAACATCCACAGCAGGCTTGCCTTTTTTAAAATGTAAGCCCTGGTGCCTTCAATGTATGACTCCTGGGAGCTTCTGATGGTGGAGCAGAGAAACAGAGTGCTGGCCCCAGTCCCCAGGATGCTTGGACCTCAATGTCTACACTGTGCCAGGGGTGGTCCCACCTAAGGCTGCCAGCCCCTCCAGCTTGGCACAAGGAATACCAGACGGCAAAACCACAGGCTGTTTTGATGAGCTGTACTGCAGTATCCCCAGAGGACACTAGGGGGCAGGAGGCCCTCACATAAAAACTCAGGCTTGAATTTTAAAGGAGACTTTTCTGCCTACTTTTTGTGCATACCTTGGGCAGGCCAGTTGTCCTGAATTTAGCAGACACAGTGGAATGTCCTTTGCACCCATTAGAAGGTGCAGAACTGAAGCTGCATAAAGAATTTGGAACTCTACCCTCTCCAGAAAATAAACAAAGGTTCCTAACCACGTGGACTTTCTAAAAGCCAAAGTGCCCTTAGCTTTGGCCCCCAGGGTGAGGGGCTCCTCACCAGCCCCAGGCAGAGGAAAACTCAGGCAGAATTCAAGGAGACTGTTGACCTGTCATCGTTTATTATTTCAGCACTGTAACTGAGGAGCCTGAATTGCTGGCTCTTCCCTTTGTATTGTGTAAGGAGCACTGTACTCCTATAAAAGGTTTTAAAATACAAAATGTACAAGAAAACACAATCCCGAGTGCTGTAAACTGAACATCATCCATTTTATAAAATACAAGGTTTCAACTTGAGCCCATCTGAGCCTTAAAGATGACCATCTGTTCTGAGTATCAAAAACAGCTTCACAGCCAGACCCAGCAGAGCTCTGATGATAGTGACTAGCCCTGGGCAGCAGTGGGCTGCACCCCAGGGCAGCAGCACCACACGTGATCCTGGAGACAGCTGTTCCTTTTAAAGCTGTTTTCAGCCATGTTTCTCTGTGCGTCTCTAATAAGCAGAAGGCTGCTCATCCCATTCTTTAATCCAAGATCTCACACCGGCCGGAGGGGTAGGAGTAGGTGCTAGCATATGCCCAGCTGCTCAGTGCTGCTAACTAGAACCCAAATTGCATAGTCCAATGGATGTGTGCTTTAATACCACTATGTTGCACAAAAATGTAAGTCTTTATCTACAAAGCCAAAAAATATTGACTCTTACACCAAAGCTTTTACAAAGCTGATACAAAACTGCTTACATAGTATACAAAGCTCTATTTTAAAATTCAACTTTTATTTTAAATAGGAAAGCATTTCTAGTGCTACAGGCATCAAGGTATTTAAAAGGCATCAAAATTTGGTGCATAGCAACTCTGGATCATAGAGGCTTTTATTCTTGAGGACAACAAAGCAACCCCCAATGGATCCTGCAAAGAGAACTTTTGTAAGAAACCCATGTGAGGCAGCTATACCAGGGACAAAAGGGTGGAGGCAAGTCTGACCAGCTCTGTGGAACTTCATCTTATTGGCCAGCCCCCCACAACCTCCAAAGGAAGCTGTGGGCTTCCAACCATAGCCCTGAAATATCTCACTACACTACATTTTCAAAGAAAATATTAAAAAACCCAGCTCCAAGAGGACCAGAGTGATTTGCTGAAGGACAGACATTTTTTCTCAACTAGTTTTAAGGGAAAAATCTAAAACATGGTTTAAAGAGAGAGAAAAACAAACACTTCCTCATCATGGGTCAATAGCTCCTACCTGGGTGACTATAGGTGGTAGGCAATGAACAAGCTTCCTCTGCCCAGGACTCACCTGATGTCAGTAGAGAATCCTGGCATCTAGGACCCACAATCCCCTGGAATAACATCAGACCTTTAACCAGCCTAGCACACGGTCTCATATGTAGGCACTCAACAATTTTGCTTTCTGAATAAATAAAGTACATAATTTCACATGAAAACATACTACAAGCTTTGAAATGGCCCAGGCCTTGGACCAAGTAACTTATCCTATTAATGGGAGTGATAAGGATGGGGCTTGAAGAAAGCACCCAAGTTGGGCACTCCTTTGGTAGACAGCAGGCTGGAGCTTCTTGCTGGCCCCTGTCTTGAGTGCCAGCTTCACCTGCAGCAGCACCAGGGCATCTTTGGTCTGGAGGGTCAGGTTTATGATGCTACCTCATTTTTTTATTTGGCTCAAAGCCTTTTGGGGAAAAGGCTGGTTTTTAGGCCATGCAGATGGAACAGGGCAGGCCAGAATCTTTTTAGGCTGTAAACAGAATGAGGGATAAGCCTTCCGTGCCAGTATGAATCTTAAAAGCTTCCCATCTGGAGTCTTGTGCTTTCTCTGCTCTTGTTCTGAAGCATCGCTCATTTGTGCTTAGTTCCTGACACAACCTGGCCCCTGGAGATGAGTTAGAACCAGCAAAATTGCCTAAACCATCATGAGACTGGCTTCAAAGGTTACAGAGCAGCCAAAGGCTAATGCTTCCACTTACAAAAGGACACAAAAAGGAAGAGCACTTGTTTGTAGGATGGCAGGAACTTAAAGCTATGAAGCTAAAACCTCACCTTTCACAGTCACCTCATAAGTAGCTATCTTACCCAAGGCCCTGAGGGAAAAAAAGCAATTTCAACATGAAGTCAAAATGGAGAGACTGCAGGAATATCTAGAAAGTTACAAAAAGGCTGTGCTCTGGAATGTCATTTAATATTCCAACACTTCAATGATTGGAATGGTCTCTTCTCATTTTATCTAACAGTTTACTTTTGAAGAGGTATGAGCTACATTTGGCTTTATTTCCTATGATTCTATGAAAGGCTTCAGGACACATGCTGAGTTTCTGAGGCATAGGTGTGGGCTTGGACAATTTTTTTCTTTTATGTTTGCCTCTGGAAGGTTTTATCAAAAGTTCCTATTTTAAAAATATCATTAAAGCTAAAAGGTCCTTCAAATGACCACAAAGCAGTTCAAATTACTAACTCTAGCTAAGCAATGAGATCATCTACAAAAGCAGCACCTCTGAAATTAAGAGCCTGCTGCATTCACACTCAAAGCACCCATCATATAAAAGTATCCTATTCAAAAATAAAAAGCAAAGCTCATTTCCCCAAAGCTCAAACAGCCTCTGCTGTTGCTGTTCTTTTACAAAATCTACCCAAGTCCTGAGGTGGAGGACTGCTGCTTTCCCCAGTGATCCCAACTCCTGGCGCCAGTCCTGAAGGCCGCAGAGTTGGAAACCCAAGGTCCAAGGAGAGAAACATGCTGAGAAGTATATGGTGGTGGTGGATGCAAGATTGCAGCGAGCACTGTCAGAGCTCATCAGATCTTCCTAAATCCAAGGAATCGGGACCAGGGAGGGGAGCCTGCCTGCTCACCCCTGTTCCTTGGGAAACGGAAATCTGAGACATGTCTCTCCCAATTATCTCGTTCACTGAAAAACAAAAGGGAGAGTAATTAGTGACCTCTGTGTGACTGATCATGATGCTCAATGCCAATCTCTATTTCAAAGCCATTTTTCCTCTTGCCATGGCTTTCTATGAAGGTAAAGACAGTGCTTGAAACCTGCTCCTGAGCTGAATGGAAATATTCTATAGACTGTTTCAGATCCCTCATTCTCCCTTTCATTTTAGTTGGGTTGAGAAGGTGGGATGGCTGAGAAGAACAGAGAAATGTGCTTACACTCACTTGGCTCATGCTCTAGAGCAGTGGTTCTCAACCTTCCTAATGCCACGACCCTTTAATACAGTTCCTCATGTTGTGGTGACATCCAACATAAAATTATTTTCATTGCTACTTCATAACTGTAATTTTGCTACTGTTATGAATCATAATGTAAATATCTGATATGCAGGATGTATTTTCATTGTTACAAATTGAACATAATTAAAGCATAGTGATTAATCACAAAAACAATATGTAATTATATATGTTTTCCGATGGTCTTAGGTGACCCCTGTGAAAGGGTCGTTCGACCCCCAAAGGGGTCTCGACCCACAGGTTGAGAACCGCTGCTCTAGAGCAAAGGATAGGATACTTTTCATAAATGTGTTCACTTTAGGAGAGTTTTCCTTTTTTGATCTTGCAGTGCACCTCATATATAAAGTGAATGAAATGAATGCTTTGTTGAGAGTAAACCACTGGGATTTGGAGGTTATTTTGTTACCCTATGTTTATAAAAGCATCCTTTATCATGTGGGGGCATTTGTATTGTTTCTGATGCTTTCTGATTGCAGGCTCTTGGTTTTCTGTTGGTTTCCATGACTGGGAACACAGTGCTCTATGTCTAGTGCAAAGAATTTCAATCTTAAGGAACCAACATAGAAGAAAACACCCCCCCAAATAAGAAACTAGTTCTCTTGCCATGAGAACTCTGATTTGAAATGAAAATTCTTTGCTTTATCAACTAAAGATTCTATTCCCAGGCATATAATAAAAGAACTAAAAACATATCCACTTAAAAACTTGTACCCAAATGTTCATATTAGCATTATATATGACAGCCCCAATGTAAACAACCCAAATGTCTACAAAATGATGAACAGATAAACAAAATGTGGCCTATCTATACAACAGAATATTATCTATAATAATAAGAGCATAATATGCTAATTAGACCTGACAACCTCTGGACGAAGCCAGGGCTGCGAGGGAAGCCCAGGTCCTGGGTGCCAGAGGAAAGCTGGTGTCGACAGCCAGGGGAAGGAAGGCCTACTCTTATATGAATTTCGTGCATCGGGCCTCTAGTCTATATAATAAAAGCCTAAGCAATCATTACGGCGGAATGACCAGAACTACTTGTCGCAATGATGTGCACTGACCATCAGGGGGCAGATGCTCAACACAGGAGCTGCCCCCTGGTGGTCAGTGCACTCCCACAGGGCGAGCGCTGCTTAGCCAGAAACTGGGCTCACGGCTGGAGAGCATAGCAGCGGTGGCAGGAGCCTTTCCCGCCTCCACGGCAGCGCTTAGGAGCAGCGAGCCGAGCGATAAGCAGCGTGCAGGCAGGCAGTAAGGAGTGAGGGCTTCTGGACATCCCCTAAGGGGTCTCGGACTGTGAGAGGGTGAAGGCTGGGCTGAGGCCCCCCCAGTGCATGAATTTCGTGCATCGGGCCTATAGTTCAGCCATAAAAAGGAATGAAATTCTAATACATGTTACAACATGGATGAAACTTGAAAACATGCTAAGTGAAAGAAGCCAGACACAAAGGCCATATATGGTTTGATTCCATTTGTATAAAATGGCCAGAACAGGCCAATCCATATAGACAGAAAATAGGCAGTTTCCAGGACGTGTGAGAGTAACTGCTAATGTATATGGAATCTCTTTTTGGAATAATGAAAATGTTCTAAAATTAGACAGTGGTAATGGTTGCATAACTATGTGAATATACCAAAAATCACTGAATTGCACACTTTCAAGGCTGTTATAAACAAAAATAGACCAAGATAAAAAAATTCTACACTTAGAGTTTGATGTGGTTGTAGATCAAAGGAGATACAATCATTTTTAAAAAATCTTCAAGCATTAACATCTAATCTTTTTATAGTTTAGGTAGTTAAAAAAATTCTTCAAACTCATATTAATTATGGCTATAGGGAGAAGGGAACTAACATTCATTCCACAAATATTTATTGAACATCTACAGGTTAGACCAGAGGTGGGCAAACTTTTTGACTCGAGGGCCACAATGGGTTCTTAAACTGGACCAGAGGGCTGGAACAAAAGCATGGATGGAGTGTTTGTGTGAACTAATATAAATTCAAAGTAAACATCATTACATAAAAGGGTATGGTCTTTTTTTTTTTTTTAGTTTTATTCATTTCAAACGGGCTGCATCCGGCCCGAGGGCCGTAGTTTGCCCACGGCTGGGTTAGACTCTATAATTGAAATTTTATATCTTATTTCAATTAATCTTCACAATATTTAAGATCACTACTACCCTACTTTATCAGTTAACTGAGTCTTTGACAGTTCACATAATTTTTTTAGTAAATAAATGGTAGAGTCAGCTTCAAAATACCTGTCACTTTTTAGAGGCCAAAGGACTAAAGCAGGGAAATCATTTAGAAAAAGAAAATGCAAAGGACCTGTGACAAATGTGATATTAGGGGAGGGAAAGTGGGTATAGTGTGGTGATGGTAGGAAGAGGGAGAGACAAAAGGACTGACTCACCACCACCACCACCACCAACACCAACACCAAGGTTTTGAATCTAGAAAGAATGGTGCTGTCACTATTGGAAATAAGCTGAGGAGGAATTTAGAGGAGGAAGGTGGTTAGGTAGGTTACGTCTGGAATTGGAAATTAGAACATCCAACTGGAAAAATCCTGTGGGCAAAGGACTACAGTGAATGGTCAGAGCGAAGAGATTTTAGGCATCTTCATGCTAGAAACCTGGAGAATGGGCTAAGTTTTATAGTTTCACCAAAGAGCAGAAGGCTTAAAATGAGTGGGAGTAGCATTGTACTCTGATAAGATAGGACCTGAGGAAGCACATATGTAAGCAGAAGAGTTGCCTAGAAATTAGCTTTGATTTGAATACGTGCTCTGCTACTAACTCCATGTGTGTCCTTGGACTAGTTACTTCACATATCTAAGACTCCATTTCTTTTTACAATTATGGTGTTAAACTAATGAAATTTCTTTCAAGTGTAGAAGTATACTTTTATGTAAATGACAAATTTTAAAATGGCAACACTCAGAAAGGCAAAGAAATGAAGGATGAAGATTTGGTTTGATTGTGGTTAGTACTTAATGTAGAATAGTAAAGAAGTAGGAACTAGAAGCTAAAGGAATCTAATTACAAAAGTGATGATTAATCAGTGCTGGCAAGCTAGTAATCACTAATTGAGACCAGTTTTTGAAGGTATTGGTACAGACCTATGAGAGAGGGAGAGGATGCTTTTTAAGTAAATTTTCTAGACTAGGATTTATTGACTATCCATGGTGGTTTGCAAAGGATGGAATTAATCTAAACCTATTCCTGACTGTTAGAAATAACTAGCAGCTATGGAATGTAAGTTTCCATGTAAATGAAAAGTTACAAGGGTGTTTTGCATGACAAGACATCTTCTCTTCAGTTTCCTCCTAAGTGTAATGGATATTTAAAACACACACACACACACACACACACACACACACACACACACACACACACACTACCCATATAGTATTTAGTGAGAATATAAAGGGGACATAAATAGACTAAAGCAGTCCTTGGCACCTCTGTTATTTCAAACTACATAATAAACTGTTTTCAGCCCTAGCTGGTTTGGCTCAGTGGATAGAGCATCAGCCTGCGGACTGAAGAGTTCGATTCTGGTCAAGGGGACATGCCCGGGTTGCAGGTTCAATCCCCAGTAGGGGGAGTGCAGGAGGCAGCCCGATCAATGATTCTGTCTCATCGTTGATGTTATTATCTCTCCCTCTCCCTTCCTTTCTGAAATCAATAAAAATATATTTTAAAAAGAAAAGGAACAGCATTTTCAGTGTGGATTCTATGTGTGGATCTACGGGCTAGTACCACACAAAGAGGGAGCACAAGGATGGCCAATGATCTCTGTGCATGGCCTCTAACATTACTCATCATTTTAAATTATCAGTAGGCATCATGGTTTGTCTCTCAAATAGGTTGTGAGCTCCTGAAAGGCAAGGGCCTTATTACTGAGAAAACATTAATTTTTGATGACTGAATAAATGGATCCTAATTCGATACAATTACTTCGAAGTTATTTGGAGCGAGTGCACTGAAAGTTCATTAGGGTAGGAAGGGGACCAGTGAATGTGACTGAGACTAATACATGACATCTGATTTTGATTTTGATATTGTCTATTTTAGACAGGTCTCACAGCAGTGACAAAGAGCCAAACACAGAAGCAAGTACCCACCCAGGTCACATTCAAGTCACCTTTTCTTATCACTTAACAGTTCCAAAGATGGTAATTTCAGAGATGATCCAGGCAGCCACGCAAAACACCTTTTTCAATTCTTATCTCATTGTTCAAGTTTTAAAACTGCAAAGGGATTAAAAATGGTGCTTTCTCGTTACCAGAAACCACATGATGTATAGTTTTCCTGTGTTTTTATGAGGAAGTCAATGCTTCATTTTCTTGAGGATGAGTCTTTATCAAGCAATATCCACCCATTACCAAGTACACTTTGATCATAAGTATGAACCCGTCATTTCTGAAGTAGCCAAGTGGTGTCATTTAAGCAAAAGCCTGATTGAAGCTGTGCTGTTTTGTGGTTTTTTGTTTTTTAATATGCTTTTATTGCTTTTAGAGAGGAGTAAAGAGGGAGTGAGAGAGACTTCGATGGGCTGCCCCTACATGCGCTCCCCTACTGGGGATCGAGCCTGGGCACATGCCCTGACCCCAAATCGAACCAGTGACCTTTAGGTGTATGGGACAATGTTTTCTGTCTGGTGTGCCTAACCTCACTTAGTTGAAGGCACCTGGAAAGTTATTGACAGGTTAGGATTTTAAGACTACAATAAAGCCAAGATTTTCCACAAAGAAAGCACTCAAGCCAACTATACTTAGATATACTTAATACATATTAATATTGATATTAATCCTATCTAATAATAGACAAACATGGTAATTGACCATACCTTCGCTACGCCTCCCACTGAATCAGCGAGGAGATATGCAAATTAACCGCCAACAAAGATGGCGGTTAATTTGCATACGTAGGCGCGAAGCGGTGGAGCGAAGACTGAAGGCGGCTCCGGCCGGAGCAGCGAAGGCTTGAAGGTGGCTCCAGCCGGAGCAAAGGCCTGGGTCCTGGGTGCCGGAGGAAAACCGGTGCCGGCAGCCAGGGGAAGGGAAGGCCTATTACACGAATCTTTTTGTGCAACAGGCCTCTAGTATTCATATATAATAACTAGTAGATTTAAGTTCCTATAGGGCAGGGACCTACCTTGTCTATCTTTGTTCTCCACTGAATCTTTATGTACCACTTACATAAAGTGCTGAATAAAATTACTTGCCAATTTAATCTTTAATATAATCCAGAGACTTGAAAAAAACAAAACAAAAATTATGCTCATTACAGGTGAATACTGAATATGAATTTTAGGACAGGGGGTCAGAACTGTAACAAAGCAGTCCTTTACTGTCCTCTAGCAGTAACTCAAGCTCAGTGTGGTATATAAGTCTACTGCTCTCCTTCGCCCCTCACTTCTTTAGGCTGGGAGCTCTGGGTTATGCTCAGGTTACCACCTCAAGCTTCCTAAGATATCTTTCTTCTTCTTCTTTTTTTTTATTAATCCTCATCAGAGGATATTTTTCCATTGATTTTTAGAGAAAGTGAAAGGGAGAGGGAGAGACACACAGAGAAACATGGATGTGAGAGAGACACATGTATCGGCTGCCTCCACACATGCTCCCCGACCAAGGCCAGCAATTGAGCCTGCAACCAAGGTCTGTGCCCTCGACCAGAATCAAGGGACCTTTCAGTTCATGGGCCAACGCTGTATTCACTGAGCCAAACTGGTTAGGGCCTGAGACATCTTTCTAATGTGACTGACCAAAATTTGAATTTCAACTTAAGCAAGTCCAAATTATTATTGGTAAACAAATCTATGATGTAATTCATACTGTAAATCATTAAGAGTCTTGATAAATTCAATATGTAAGTTATTTCTTAAAAATACTGTTTGAAATTTCATTTTTCACTTCCTTTTGAATGTATTTGTGTATGAATTTATTGATCTACTTAAACTCTAGTCTACAAAGTATGTGAGGTGGCTTTATTTGCTTATTTATTTTTTTACCAATTTAAGATCCTATATAATAAAAGGTTAATATGCAAATCAACCAAACGGTGGAACGACCAGTCGTTATAATGCACACTGACCACCAGGGGACAGACGCTCAATGTAGGAGCTGCCCCCTGGTGATCAGTGCGCTCCCACAGGGGGAGTGCTGTTTAGCCAGAAGCCAGGCTCATGGCTGGTGAGCGCAGCGGTGGTCTTGGGAGTCTCTCCTGCCTCTGCGGCAGCACTAAGGATGTCTGACTGCTGGCTTAGGCCCACTCCCCTAAGCCACCAGTCAGACATCCCCCAAGGGCTCCCAGACTGCGAGAGGGCACAGGCCAGGCTGAGGGACCGCGCCCCCCAGTACATGAATTTTGTGCACCAGGCCTCTAGTAAGAACATAAAGAGTTATTTATGCCCCTACTAAATTTTATCATTTCCTGCTTTAAAGAGTAGAGTGAATTAAAAGCCTAAAACAAGAGTCAACAACCCTCAACAGCCATACTAAGAGGTTATGTAGGTCATAGCATTTGGCCCACTTGTGGCAACCCCCATCCTCAACTCCTACTACCCCAACACCTGGATTGCTTGTGCCACCACAACAGAAGTAGAGCCATCAACAATATGTGCTGTAGGAAAAAACACCTTTTTTTATCCAAGAAATAAGCAGTCCACTGAACAGCTATTTCTACACACAAGAATGAGGTATTTCAGTAACATCAGACCTCTTATTAGAGCTATTTCCAATGCTGAAGGATTTAGAGTTAGAGCTGACAAGTGTGGAATGGTATGAAGTCTCCCCACCAGGTGGAGAGGAGCAGGGAAACCCAGGCAGATGCTTTGTCATATACAGAAAAGTCCAAAGGTCTTTATAGCTAACAACTGAGCATCTTGAACATTTTTGTAAAGGATTTTTCGATATAATTAGACTCCATTTTATATATTTCATCTTGAAGCTGCAATGAACATAGTAAGTTTGGTAAATTTATCTTTTCTTCCCTTCCCTACACCGTAAGATTAAAGGTATATTCATTCTCTGGTAAACAATTTTATGGAGACATTATATTTTATAAAATGAAGGCTATATGTAGGTGCAATAATTTTTTGAATTTCACTTGGAGAAATGAGAAATTTGGAAGTAAAGGGATAGAAATAATTTTAAATGGGTGAAAAATCTAGTATTACTTTTGGTTTACTACTCTATAGCACAGTTTTGCTAAGATTTACTTTTAGATTATTTGATAAGTTATAAAAACACTATCTAGCCCTAGCCAGTTTGGCTCAGTGGACAGAGCATTGGCTTGCAGACTCAAGGGTCCCAAGTTCAATTCCAATCAAGGGCACATGCCCGGTTTGCCCCAGTAAGGGGCATGCAGGAGGCAGCCGAACAATGATTCTCTCCCATCATTGATGTTTTTTTCTCTCTCTTTCCTTCTCCGTCTCTCTGAAATCAATAAAAAAAATTTTTTTAATATATAAAACAAAAACAAAAGAACACCATCTAAATACATGAAATACTTAATTCACTATTTATGGCATGAGCTGAAGAATTAATTTCCATTTATCAAAATCTGATGAATTTGCCTTCACAAGCTAAAGACAGAAAAAAGTTCCTGAAAATTTAGAAGGTAACTGTTAACTGTCCTAGTTCATTCTTCTGTGGTAACTGAGTTTACCTAGTCGCATGGCCACTCAGCTACAGACTCCTTTCCCAGTTTTCCCTTTATAGCTAAGTATGGCCATGTGATTTGTTTTCTCCAATGAAATGTAAGTGAAAGTGATGTGTGCATCTTTCTCATCACTTGCTTGATAGCCTCTCCTTCCCCACCCCTTACTTTGAGCTAAAACTCAAAGTGATGACTCTACTTCTGACAATACCTAAGAAATGAAAGGAATCCCGATCTCTGAATTACCATGAGGTGCGAAAGAAACCTCCAACGTGGTTCAGTCACTGTATTTTGGGAATTCCATCATAGTAACCTAGCTTATATTATTATTTAATCTTTACCCTAGGATATGTTTTGCACTGATTTTAGAGAGAGAAAGGAGAGGGAGAGGGAGAGGGGAGAGGAGAAAGAGAGAGGGAGAGGGAAAGGGAGAGGGAGAAGGAGAGGAGAAGGAGAGGGAGAGAGAGAGAAAGAGAAACACCGATCAGTTGCCTCCCAAATATGCCCCAACCAGGGATTGAACCGGCCACATTTTGGTGTACTAGACAGTGCTCCAACCAACTGAGCCACACCAGCCAGGGCCTAGCCTATATTATTATTATTTTTTAAGCCAGCTTTAAAAATACACACACACACACACACACACACACACACACACACACACACACACACATATATATTTACTGATTTCAGAGAGCAAGGGAGAAGGATATGGAGACAGAAACATCAATGATTTCATTGATCAGTTTACCTCCTGCACGCACCCTATTGGAGATTGAGCCCAAAACAGGAGTTGAACCGTGACCTCTTGGTTCATAGGTCAGTGTTCAACCACTGTACAACACTGGCCAGGCCCTAGGTTATATAATTGATGAAAATAAAACTCACCACCAAAAGGGTAACACAGAAAGAATATTTATGTATTTTAAGCAAGAACCAAAATAACCAGTTTGAATTCTATCATGCCAGCTTTTTAATAGTTAAATTTTACCCTGAACCCTAGTCAGCCTCTAACCACAGAACAGACTGAAAATATTATGCACAATGATTGAAGATATCCTTTACTTTTAATATTAGCTTTAATACTAGTAAAGAAAAATTATGACACTTTTCCCCACCATAACTGACTGAGGGGGTGATTAGTCCTGTTATTAAGGGTCCTTTCTTTTTAAGAAACGTATGTGTGTGTTGCTATACTCAGTGTCTTTCAGATCTTTCCTCTAGAAAAGGTTAATCTCCAGGTGAGTAAACAGTACACAGGTACCTGAAAGTATATTCAAGTATCAGCAAAAACTGAAATACGAAAAAACCTCTAAAACTTTCTAATTTGGGTTAAGATATGAGATTAGAATTTTAGGATTAACAGAAGATTCTGTTATTTCTCTCTTTTTTCACGTTGTATATTTTCTCTGTATAGTCTTGTCCATTTCTATATACTGTTGACTCCCACATTTATTACCTCTAGGGGCCAAACCTGCGTTCCAGAGCCATAAATCCTAAATCCACATGACTCATTTCACCACCTGTGTTATGGATCCCATATGTTTCTTTCAACACCTTGCTCCATCAATTTTCTTTACTCTTCCATTTCTTTAATCAATCTACCCACCTCCCCTCCTGGATCCTTCTCATCGTTGCTTAAATATGGGTAAGCCTACTTCAAACAAGTAAGAAAGCAAACAAAAACCCTAGACTCCACATTACCCTCTATATCTAATTTTTTCCTTTCACTGCTTAATATCTTAAAGGAGTTATCTATACTGCCTGCTCTTTCTATGTTCTTACCTCCTGTTCATGCCTTAGTCACTCATTAATCTCTTTACCTCACATAAACACTTACCAAGATCATTGCTTCACACACAGGAAGAGCAATGGGGTAAACACTGGAAAAAATAAGTTTTAATCTTGGTTCAGCTGTGATGTAACTAGGGCAATTAATCTTTTTTCAACTGATTTTCCGAACCATAAGATGAGGAAATTAACTTAAATCCTTCCGGTTTATAACTCTTCTGGTTTTACAGATATGCAGGAATTTAGTTGCCACTTTTATTCCTTTCATAATTAGAGACAAGAATGGTGTGAGACCACGGTATGCCCTGCTTCTAGAAGTCAAGGTTTTGGTGCCCTGTTTGGTATCCTAAATATAAAGATTTGGGGTAGTGAACATGATTTCTAAGCCCCTTTCCAAATCTAAATTGCCTAGGCCCCTGCCTCACAAACACTGATTCCATTTCTGTGAAATCCTTCCAAATGGAGCCCAAAATGAACTACCAGGAGTGAAACATGGCCTACAGGGCAGGCGATCCAGGTTGCCTCTGGTATATATAATTTCCTGCTTTATTTCCATTCCATCATGCTGCCCATCAAAAAAGAATACTTGACCAGAAATGAGTAGGCTTACACACCTGATTAGCAATCCAATTTACTCAGTACCCAACCACTGAATTCATGTAGATGGGCCTCTCTTTCTGCTTTGGTTTAATAGATCCAATTAAACACTTGCCTTTTATTTAAATCCAGACTAAAATTATAAGCGTAAGTGTGAGAGCCAGAGTATGGTGAGATTTAAAGTCTTATAGTGCCAAAGATAATGAGTGGGCCTATCAAGAAGGTGCCCACATATAACCCCTCCTTTGTAACACATGCAAATCCAGCCACAGCATGCAAATACCAGACTTGGGCACAAAAACAATGACACATTTCAAACAACACTCACCCTCTAGATTCTCCAGAAAGGAACTGGACATGAGAGCTCATTGTGGTTAGGCCATTTCTCTGCTGAACCTGATGGCTGGTGTTCCAAGTCAGATATAAACTGGTCTGTGTCAAAGAAGACAATATCACTACTGAATGGAACAAACCAGAGGGTAACTTAATCTACTACATGCCCAGGCTGCTTTTTTTCTATAAGCAAGAGGAATTTAATTGTCCTTTATCTGTCAATTACTGCACAAAATGACTCCCCACATTTTACAAAATAATACAAATATTGGAGTCCAGAAAATTTAGGAGGTAATAACTGGTTTATTTTCTAAAATTAAAAGTGCAGCCCTAGCTGGTTTGGCTCAGTGAATAGAGCGTCGGCCTGTGGACTGAAGGGTCACGGGTTCAATTCCCGTCAAGGGTACATGCCGGGTTTCGGACTCAATTCCCAGTAGGGGGCATGCAGGAGGCAGCCAATCAATGATTCTGTCTCATCATTGATGTTTCTATCTCTCCCTCTCCTTTCCTCCTCTCTGAAATCAATAAAAAATATATATATTTTTAAAAAGTGCCCTCGGTTTGGCTGCTCAGTGGATAGAGCGTCGGCCTGTGGACTGAAGGGTCCCAGGTTCGATTCCAGTCAAGGGCATGTACCTTGGTTGCGGGCACATCCCCAGTAGGGAGTGTGCAGGAGGCAGCTGATCGATGTTTCTCTCTCATCAATGTTTCTAACTCTCTATCCCTCTCCCTTCCTCTCTGTAAAAAAAATCAATAAAATATATTAAAAAAAAAAAAAAAAGTGCAAGCCCTGGCCAGTAGCTCAGTTTGTTAGAGCATCATCCTGATGTGCTAAAGTTGATTCCAGGTTGAGGGCACATACAAGAATCAACCAATGAATGCATAAATGAGTGGAACAACAATTCGATGTTTCTCTCTCTCAAATCAATAAATAAAAATAAATAAATACATAAAAGTGCTACAATTTGAAAAGTTATAATGATGGTTTTCAGTGATTTAAGAGATAGATTTAGTTTTAAATAAACTAGTTTTTATTAGATTAGCTCTATTTGTAGTTTCCAAATACTCATCTACGGCTACATCAGAATTATCTGGGCACTTAATAAAAATCTAAATTCCTGGGCTCTACTTCAGACCACAAAATCAAAATATCTAAGGGTGGCCTGGCCAGTGTGGCTCAGTGTTTGAACGTGGACCCAGGAACAAGAAGGTCACCAGTTTGATTCATGGTCAGGGCACATGCCCAGGTTGCAGACTCAATCCTCAGTGGGGGACACGCAGGAGGTAGCCGACTGATGTTTCTCTCTCATCTCATCGATGTTTCTTTCTATCCCTATCTAAAAATCAATAAAAACATATTTTTAAAAATGTCTAAGGGTAGCCCTGGCTGGTGTGCTCAGTGGTTAGAACGTCGGCCTCCACACCCAAGGGTCGAGGGTTCGATTCCGCTTAAGGGCATGTACCTGGGTTGCAGGTCCCACCTCTAGCCCTGGTTGGGGATCAGGCAGAGGCAACCAATCGAGATGTCTCTGTCACATCATGTTTCTCTTTCTCCCTTCCCTCCCCTCTCTAAAATTCAATGGAAAAATATCCTCGGGTGAGGATTTTAAAAAAATGCCTAAGGGTAGGAGCTCAGAAAAACTATATGCACAGGAAAAGTTGGGGGGTGGGGTGGTCACAGAGGAATATTTTTAAACTAAAGTTCACATCCGTTAGCGCAGTGGTTCTCAACCTTCTGGCCCTTTATTTTTTAATTTTTTAAGGCACATACAAGTTCTAAAATTCAAGAGAGGAAGGGAGAGAGATAGAGAGTTAGAAACATCGATGAGAGAGAAACATCAATCAGCTGCCTCCTGGACATCTCCTACTGGGGATGTGCCCGCAACCCAGGTACATGCCCTTGCCCGGAATCGAACCTGGGACCCTTCAGTCCGCAGGCCGACACTCCATCCACTGAGCCAAACTGGTTTTGGCTCTTCTGGCCCTTTAAATACAGTTCCTCATGTTGTGACCCAATCATAAAATTATTTTCGTTGCTACTTCATAACTGTAATGTTGCTACTGTTATGAATCGTAATGTAAATATCTGATATGCAGGATGGTCTTAGGCGAGCCCTGTGAAAGGGTCGTTCGACCGCCAAAGGGGTCGCGACCCACAGGTTGAGAACCCCTGCATTAGCAGGTTATGAAATCCATTCAGCAAACTAAAAATCAGTATTTTAAAAAGAGAACAAAGTAGAAGACAGCAGTCTGCATTTTGTAAAAATACCGATTAAGAATTGGTTTTTGAGCCCTAGCTGGTTTGGCTCAGTAGATAGAGTGTTGGCCTGCGGACTGAATGGTCCCAGGTTCGATTCCAGTCAAGGGCACATGCCTGGGTTGCAGGCTTGATCCTCAGCAGGGGGTGTGCAGGAGGCAGCCAATCAATGATTTTCTCCCATCATTGATGTTTCTCTCTCTCTCCCTTCCTCTTTGAAATCAATAAAAATATATATTTTTAAAAAGAATTGTTTTTTGAGTCTTTTATGTTATTTGTATATGTTTTTGTTATATACTATGTCATGCTATAAAGCTTCTTATCATGGGAAGCTGTGATAAATGTTTGAAAATCATTATACACAAGAAGAGTCACTATTGGTCAGTTTTGTCTGGATAGTGGCTGACACAATAAATGCCCAGTTAGAATCCAAAGTGAAATGAGGCAAAGCCTCCTCCTTTGGCCTATAAGAAAATAGTTTTGGCCTTTGCAGTACAACTTCAAACAAAAGGACCTAACTATGAATTCTAGAATGCTTTTTTCATCTTGGAAGAGAAGATGAAAACAGTAATTAATACTCTTGTCTTAAGCAGATAAAGAAAGGAAAACAAAGGAGGAGCCAATCTGTGCAAAATGCAGCCTCACTAAAGGGGTAAAAAACCCCACAAAAAAAACAGAAATCTGTGGTGCTTAGGGAAAATTTTTCTGCCTTAAGCTTTTTTAATACTGAATTTGAGTTCACTCACCTAGTCTTCAGGAGTGATTTAAAGATTCCAGTATGTACAAAGGATTTTTATTATCAAGTCTCCTTTCTGACAGTGCCCAATCTCCACAACTGAATCCTCTAAAACAGACTTGAAGCTGTTATAGAACACTGATTCCAAGTAAAATGGCACATAAATTAAAAGAAAGAAACCCAGGAAGAAAGCTAAGAGGCCAAAAGATACTGAGGGCTTTTGTGAGTTGGCTAAAGCAATAGTCATTTCAGATTGTGCTTATGGAAACTTGCAGTCCTTGAGACATCTTTCTAGTTCCTTAAACCACTACTGACAGCTCGAAAAACTATCTAATTCATTATTTCCTATCACAAAAACTTTGACCAAACATCTAAAGAAGAATTAACACTAATCCATCTTAAACTCTCCCAAAAGATTAAAGAGGAAGGAATACTTCCTTAACTCATTCTAAGGCCAGCAATGCCCTGATATCAAAGCCAGACAAAAACACTTTAAGAAAAATCCCCTATGAATTTTGCTACAAAATAGTAGCAAACTGAATCCTGCCACATATTAAAATAATTATACATCATTACCAAGTGAGATTTATTCCCAAAATGCAAGGATGGTTCATCAAATGAAAATCAATTACTGCCCTGGCCAGTGTGGCTCAGCTGGTTGGGCATCTTCCTGTGCACCAAAAGGTTGCCAGTTTGATTCCCAGTCAGGGCACATGACCAAGTTGTGGGCTCAATCCCCTGTAGGGGGCGTGCAGGAGGCAGCCAATCTATGTTTCTCTCTCATCAATGTTTTTCTCTTTCTTCCTTCCCCTCTTTCTAAAAAAAAAAAAAATCAATAAAAAAATATCACCCTAACCGGTTTGGCTCAGTGGATGGAGCGTCGGCCTGTGGACTGAAGGGTCCCGGGTTTTCTGGTCAACAAGGGCATGTACCTTAGTTGTAGGCACATCCCCAGTGGGGTGTGCAGGAGGCAGCTGATCGATGTTTCTCTTTCATCGATGTTTCTAACTCTATACCTCTCCCTTCCTCTCTGTAAAAAATCAATAAAATATATTTTAAAAAAAATATCGAAATCAATTACTAGGATGGAAGGTAAAAAAAACACATGTTCATCTCAATTGATACAGAAGCACCTGACAAATTTCAAAGTCCTTTAACAACAAAAAAATCACCCCACAAATTAGGAACAAAAGGGAATTTCCTCAAAATGATAAGGCCATATATGAAAAACTCTCAGACAACATTATACTCAATTGTGAAAGTCTGAAACCTTTTGCCTTAAGATAAAAGACATGACAAAGATATCCACTTTTGCCACTTCTATTCAACATAGTATTGGAAGTTCTAGCCAGAGCAATTAGGTTAAAGAAATAAAAGGCATCCAAATGAGAAAGAGGTAAAATGATCTCTATTCACAAATGACATGATATTATACATAGAAAGCTCCAAAGAATCCACATACAAAAAATATTAGCACTAATAAATTAAGCCAACAATTATAAGCTAAAATTAACACACAAAATTCAGTTGTATTCTATAGTCATTCAATGAATAATCCAAAAAAAGAAATTTAAAAATCAATTCCAATTACAATAGCATCAGAAAGAATAAAAGGAATTAACCAAGGAGGTAAAACATTTGTACACTGAAAATGACACATTGCTAGCCCTAGCTGATTTGGCTCAGTGAATAGAGCATCGGCCTGCAGACCGAAGGGTCCCAGGTTGGATTCCGGTCCAGGACATGTATCTCAGGTACAGGCTCCTCCCCAGCCCAGGCCCTGGTCGGGGCGCAAGCAGGAGGCAATCAATCAATGTGTTTCTCTCACATAGATATTTCTCTCTGTCTTTCCCTCTCTCTTCCACTCTCTAAAAATCACTGGAAAAATATCCTTGGAGTAAACTAACTAAATAAATAACAAATACAACTCAATCAAAAAACGGGCAAAAGATTTGACTAAACATTTCTTCAGAGAAGATATACTTACTGACCAATAACCTCATGTAAGGGTGCCAACATAGTCATTAAGGCAATGCAAATCAAAACCACAATGATATACCACTCACACCCATTTAGGATGGCTATTCTTGTTAAATCTTTAAAGGAAGTTCTTTCATGTTACAGTACAAAAATATTTCCAAGATTCAATATATAGAGAAAGCAAAATACATAATAGTGTGTATATACGTAGTATGCTAGTAAACATACGGAAAAAATAAACAATTGCTATAAATACATAAAATAGCTCTGGAGTGACAGTCACGAAACTGGTAACTCCAATTGCCCATATAGAGGACAACTGGGTACCTAGGAGAGAGACTTTTCACTATATATATTTTGTTGTACCTTTAGTATTTTTAACATATGAATTCATGACTTTTTAAAATCCCCAATAAAATAAAATTTAAAAACTCCCATTCTACATAAAAATCACCTACAGATCTTTAAATACACAAGATGATTATAAGGGACTTAATTTGTTCCTTATTCTTGTAGATGTAAAGCTAGAATGCCTGTAAAAATCACTCTCAATCCTTTCCTATCTTCCATCAGAATTAAAGAGTTTCCCATGTTTTCTCCTGTCCAGATAGACAGGCTAACGGTTGGCTTTAGAAATGTAAAAGTAAGATACCTTCAGATAAGATTTATTTAAATATATTTACCTAAGTTTTATCAAAAGCTACAATCACTGGCAAAATATAACCTTGTAATGCATAGTCAGAGAATTGCAACCAAATTACAAAAGCTGAACTGTGGCCTAAAATTATTTCTCATTTAAAATATTTTTGTCCCTGTGAATGGTCCATTTTCAAAAGGACTCAAAACAGGATATGAATTTTAAAATAGAATACATCTTTAGACACTGGCTTTGTATCTTACACGTGGCCGACAAACATAAAAATGTTTATTGTGTTTATAGAGGTAGGATGATATAATCAATTATAGCTACTTCATAAACCACTAAACACATGTGAGACAATCTAAATTTCAGACAGACCTGGATTCAAATGCCAGTCCCTGTGTTTGTTGCCATATAATACCAGAAAGTGCTTCAGCTCTCTGAGCTGCATCTCTAAAAATAAAGCTAATAAATTCACTTTTCACAGATAGCAGAAAAAAAAACTAACGACTAGCAAAGTACCTAGCACAGTGCACAAAAATGTGTTTTATTATCAAGAAAGAGAAACCATCATTCATTAATTATTTTTAAATATACTTTTGAAGTGAACTTATTTTGAAGACTTTTGATATGCTGGTTATTTAGTGGGAGGCTCTCTTGGATTTTTCCCAGCAGTGAGTCTGAAAATTAAATTTTCTTATTATATATGTCCAAGAATGTTCATGTCTAAGGTCTTGAATTCCCATAACGGTCCATTCTGCATGAGACATGATTCAAAACCTACATGAACAGTACTTAAGGCACCTTTCTGCCTCTGGAATTATTTACCATAAATATGTTTGAGGATAGATGGTACATGCATGTTTCCCAGGAAGAGGATTCATGAGTTCCCCAGAGTCCCATTTAAAGGAGAAAGTTCAGACCCAGCTGGTGTGGCCCCATGGGTGAGCATTGGCCCACGATCCAGGAGGTCATGGTTCAATTCCTAGTCAGGGCACATGCCCGGGTTATGGGCTAGATCCCCAGTAAGAGGCGTGTAGGAGGGAGCTGATTGATGATGTTTCTCTCTCATCGATGTTTCTACCTCACTCTCCCTCTCCATTCTGCTCTCTAAAATCATATTTTTTTAAAAAGGAGAAAGTTCAGTATTATCTACCTCCCTTCAGTCCAGGGCCCCTAACTGACTAATTATAATACCTCATTTGTCTCCCCGCCCCCCCATTATAATACCTCATTTGTGACATACTCTTACCATTGACTATGCATGAATTTCTTTTATTTAAATACAATAAACACCAGTGAAATGATTATCCAACATGTGAAAGAGATCGTTGATAATAGTTACTTCTCTGCTCTTCCATACCAGCCTCCTGCTCTCCCCCCTCCCCCACAGATAACCACCTGAATCTTGTGTTTAACATGCCCTTGCTACTTGAAAGCAGGCTCTTCTTCTTGTCACCTATATACAGAACTGCAACAGCTGAGGTCACATCTAGAGTCCCTGTTTACAGTCAAATTAGCAATTGCCCTACATTCAGGATCAGTGTGTTATTGCACAGAGCCTGCAAGTGGCAGTGTCAGTTTTCACCACAGCAGCAGGTCAGGCTATATTTAACATGTACCCTCTTTGCTGAAGAGCTGCAGCTGCGGCTCTATTAGTTTGTGAACAAAGGAAGACAAGTGGGAACTGAGGGGCTCTAATGGAAAGTTGTAACTGGACTCAGCTCAATCATAAATTAACCAGGCCTGTATTTAAAGGTCTGTCTTAACAATACTATAATCTTAATTAAAATGCTAAAAAATACAACTGTGACAATTTCTCTATTTCTGTACTGTTTAATATTTATCATTTGACCCCAAAATGGGGACATACACACTATAAAGCACATAAATGTTTAGGAAAAATTACAGCTCTAGGCATATAAACTAACATATGAGTAAGAACTTATTGATAATTTTATACATATAGAACACATTTTTCAACTAGGGGCAATGCTACTCTAGCTAGCAAAGAAAAAAAAGCAAAAATAGTTTTGTATAATGCCCTCATTGATTGAAAAAGTAGATATTACAGCCTTACAAGTGGACTGCTTGAAAGTGAACATGGCTTGGCAAAGGTCAGTATTCTGCTGTTGTTATTACGTTGAGAAATCCCCCCTAAGGAGGGAGCCACCCTACTCTGAAACAGAGAAATGCTTCTGGGACTCTTCTGAGCTTGAAAGGCTGATTAGGAGGGACCCAAATCACCTCAGTGAAACTGAACAAGGATAATTGTAAAGTTTAATCATGGATTCCAAGAGCAACATATACAAAAAGACATGAGGGGAAGGCAGGAGGGAGAGAAAGGATGTGATTTAGCCAAACTTATGACTCACTAAACCAACAGCAAGACAGAGCTAAGAAAATCCCCAGACCTCAGGCCATATTGATAAAATCTTCTGCACAAGGAAGGTGACAGTCCCAATCCTCTCAGAGCTGGCAAGAGTTTATTCCCTTTCAGATACTGCACTATGAAAAGGAACTAAAAACAGGGTTCAAGTAGAGGGAAACTACCATGTTGATGAGGGTGAAAGAAGGGTGCAGCTGCTGGAGTGTTTTTAAGACTAGAAAAGAAATCAAGATTTCACACATGTGAAAGACTATTATAAGGAGAAGAAGATTTGTTCTACAGTAATCCAGAGGCATCAGAGCCCACATAAAACAAGGGCAGCTTAAACTCAAAAGGCCCTGAGATGTTCCAAAGAAGTTGGCGAGGAAGAGACACACAGGAGTATATTATCACTAGGGTGAACTCTGGTGTGAAAGAGAAGTATGGAGTAGAGACTTAAAAACTTCATTTATGCCCTCGTCAGTGTGGCTCAGTTGGTTGGGCATCATTCCGTGTATCGAAAGGTTGTGGACTCATTGGTAGGGGGCGTGCAGGAGGCAGCTGATCAATGTTTCACTCTCACATTGATGTTTCTCTCTCTCCCTCTCCTTTCCCCTCTCTCTAAAAATCAATAAAGTCTTTAAAACAAACAAATAAATAAAACATTATTTATACTGAGAATCTAATAACCTTAATATTGCCTTGACTCCTCTCACAAACCCAGGCCCTACAGAGAAAATGGCACCTCTTTAATCTCTTCTACTTGCTCTACCCCTGCAGTTTCAACCTGCAGGTTGATGAGAAACATGACTGCAGATATTGGAAAAACTCCTAGGGTACTGAATTAGGAGTCAGGAGACTTGGGTATTAGTCTTTACACTATTAACTCAGTGTTTTACCCTGGATGCATACTTAAGACTCTATAAAACTCAGATCTTTATAAAATGAGGGAGCTGTATTAGGGTATTTCCACCTATATAAGTCTTGAATTTCTGAGCTGAGGTGCACTAGTATCTTCTCTGTTAAATCTCACTGAATTTACAATAAAAAATTAAGGTGATAATGTCCACATTTCTAAAACTAACAGTCAAGTAATACTTGAATGATTCCTAACAAACTCCATCCTACTTAAAAACTTCAATAAAAAGAATATTTTGTGTTTTAATCGTTAACTTGATAAAAAAAAAAGGGGGGGGGTAAACACCATAAAACAGAAACAGGATTAACAGGTGTTATGAGGATTAGATAAGTATATTTATGTAGTATAGCACAAAAATTTTTAAAAATTACTTGTTTCCTCTGGTTGTAGAGTAGGAATTGCTTTGTACTTAACACAATGTAGAAAAATTAAAATAAAAAGAGCTCAGATTAATTGGGAAGTTCACTTTAAGTGCTGTGGAGGAAAAGAAAAGTGGGTTCTATGGAAAGTCACTTCACTGGGTGATCTGATCATAAATTCCTAACTAGGCAGGTCATGGTGGGTAGTCACACACTAGGCCTAAAACTCTTTAGAAAAAGGGAAAGGTTTTAAGCCAGCCTTATCCATTGTTCTTGTACATCTAGGTAAACATACCTTTGAAACACCATAAGTCATACCCCTGGAAGGGGGTATTAACCCTCAACAGAACATATCATTTTGTTAACCTGTAATCCAATCTCTATTTTGCTTTTGCCAATCTTGCTACATGTACTTTCCTCCTTAATTTCAAATGCATAAAAGCTGCTGCAAAATTGTTATCCTTAGGAGCATTTGAGATCTTGCTCCCTGGTATATATCATCAGTTTGGCTCAAATATACTCTTATGAAAATTCTCTACAGGTTTCGACACTTCTGACATTAACAGTGCAAATCCTTTTTGGAATGTTTAATGGCTTACTTTCAAAGGTAGCCAGAAAAGAGACATTCAAATACTATGGAGTTCAAGACCTATGAGATAAGTTGTTTTTAAAATGAATTTATATTAAAACTTTGCATAACTATAGGATTTTCTAAGCATCTAGAATTTTACCTTCAAAGGCAAATCCAAATAATATAATCAATGAATCAGTCGGCAAATATTGAAAATTCATTTGGGAGTTCAAGTTAAGTATCAAAAATGAAATTTGTAAAAATTATACATCCAATAAACCAAGGTGACCTAGAGTACATTTTAGTCCCCCCCTCTCCCCTTTAATAGTCACTAGCACCACTGAGCTTCTATCAGGTCTCCTGATAGGTGGCAATGAGGGAATTCAATAGCCAATCCTTGTCTTCTATGGGGCTACAATCTGGGAACTTTTCTTGATCATGTGCCCTACACAATGAATGGAGCAAAAATAAAATGGCTTTTATATTTGCTCTCACAGACCTCATCTTTCCAGATTCTGTTTTTGCAACACATCCTTACATAATCAAAAAGTGAAATAAATTTTTCAAAAAAAACCTTTCTAGAAGTTCCAATTTGCTGCCCCCCCCCCCAGTCACTCAATCTGTGATAAATCCAAAAAAAAGCAAGTTCCAGCATTGATCTCTTTGTAGAAGACAAAGATGTCTCCTTTGGAAAGAAAATGAATATCCTCTGAGTCCTATTCAATATATCTCATTTCTCCAGTTTCATCACAAATGGGTAGAAGGTTATCATTCAAGGTCTTAACCCTTTGTTTTAGGGATTAAAATTCTAAATGTACCCAGGATGGAACTGAGGATCTGAGGAAGAAAAAAAAAATTCGAAATATAAGCCTTGAAAGCACTATAAATAGTCTAAAACTGCCAAAAGAATGCATAAGTAACATTTTGAAAACCTATATATATTTGGAAAAGCCTTTATTTCAAATCTGCTTTGCATCAAAGTAGTAGCCTCCTCTGTACCTGGTGTTCGTTATTATTAAGTAAACAGTGACACTTAGGCCAGCTGTGCATATAGAGAACACTTATTACCACAGCCCTCAAGCACTCCCAATATAAATGTCACAGACCAGATGCAGTTGTGAACATATGTTCAAGTAGTGAAATTCTGCACACACATTCACAGAGAATGTTACACTATTCTCTAGGGATTAAAAAAAGCTTGAGGGATCCCCTTTAGCACAGCGTTCTAAACACCATGCCTGCTGCTGCTGGGAGGCAGCTGTAGTGCTGCAAGAAAAAGACTAGACTGAAAGATCTGATTCCAGTCTCAGCTCCGCTACTTACCAGTTGTGTGACCTTCAGAAATTCCAATTCTTTAAAAGACACTATCTACCTCATAAATAGAGGATTATTAAGGATTAAATTAAATAAAAAATAGGAAAATGTTATATAAATTGTAGGTATTGCTTCAGTTTATACAAATACCTCCAGTTTACACACAAATTACCTGGCAAATCCCCTTGTGGCTTTGAAAGCCATCTTCTACTACGCTATTCGCCCTCCAGCCACAGACAATCATGCTTTCCCAGATACAGCTCTCTGCTTCTCATGTTATCTGATTTGTCCTCTGATCCTCATTCACTTAAAACATACTCATCCTTCAAGGTCAAAGGTCATCTCAAGGAAGACAGGCTAAATCCTTATAAAATACGAGAGGCTCGGTGCACGAAATTTGTGCATGGGTAGGGTCCCTAGGCCTGGCTAGCGATCAGGGCTGATTGGGGCCTTCCTTCCCCTGCTGCCAGCCAGGGCCTTCCCTCGTTCCGCGCCACCCCCTAGTGGTCAGCAAATACCATAGCGAGCGGTTGGACTCTGGGTCGGTCAAACTCCTGAGGGGACAATTTGCATATTAGCCTTTTATTATATAGGATGTCACAGCTCTGTGCTGATCTCCGAAAGTGCTTGTCTTATATTTTGGTAGTGACTCAGATCTCACAGCATTGATAGATCTGATGCTCAAGTCCCGGGAGGGGAAACACCACCTTTTATTTACCTTCCTTTCCCCTTATGCTTAGAATCTGAGATTTAATACCAGCTTTGCAACTAAGTAGTAAACTCAGCCTCTTTAGATGTGTAAAGGAGATGGCTGAGCTAAAATTACTTTTCTGTAGGTTAACACAAAATCAGAAAGAGTAAGCCCTGGCTGGGTAGCTCAGTTGGTTAGAGTGTCATTCAGATACACCATGGTTGCAGGTTTGATCACTTGTCAGAGCACATACAAAAATCAACCAAATAGGTGGAACAAGAAGTCAATGCCTCTCCCTCTCTCTCTCCTTCCCTCCCTTCCTCTCTCTCTTCCTCTTTCTCTCTCTCTCAAATCAATTTTTAAAAAAATTAAAAAACCAAACAAAATCAGAGAGAGAATTAAAATTCTATATCCATGTTTCAGAATCCTTAGAATTTTCATATTGGATAATACTTACATAATAGCTTTTACTGAATTCCTACTTAGAAAAAATTTTACTACCATATAAATTGATAATAAAGCCAAGAATAAGCCCTAAAATTATTAACTGATAATTCAATTTTGGGGAATTTTCAATTATTGAAATAATTAATATTCCAGAGTTTGTTCCCCAATTTATTGATTTCATAAAAACAGAGGCGTACATAACAACTTGCTATATTTATATGAATAGCTTCTTTTTAGCTTGGTGCCAACGGCTGTACCGGCAGCAGCAAACCAATCCAATCTTATACTATCTCCACTATCTGACTCAGCAAGCTAGCAGGGTTACAAAGGAGCAGGTTCTTTACTTGTGTGAGTCTCTTCAAGAACAGAAACTCTATCTTAATACATTCATAGTAGTCCCAGCATCTAACTCTGTCCTGCAAATAGATGGCATTCAGCAATGTTTACTGAATTAACACCCCTGAATTCCACTCTCTAGACACTGTGACCTTATTATATGTTCTGGAAGAAAAGATGCCCAGTAAATCTCATGTTTTCAGTTCCATCACAAATGGGTGGTAGATTATCACTCAAAGTCTCACACTTTACAACAGATATTAGTGGTAAAATAGACTTAAAAGCATAGATTTTCATGTCTATTCTCAAAATCATATATCAACATATCTCAAGTAACAACTTATTAAAAAGCCAAGCTATATGCCAATAAGCAATCTATGGTAGCTTTCTCATGACTCAGAGAAGGAAGTTCCTGGATCTTCATTGCTTCAAGAACATAAAGATGAACTTACCATCATCTAAAGTGATGTCCTGTAGACCAATTGTTGAAAAGTTAGGTTCTTGCTCTTCAGGTTCAGGTTTAATGTTCACAGTTGCCTTATCAGATGGAAATGAAGCTGGATCACACAAATTGTGACATATTAAGGATGAAGGTGCAGAAAGACCTCCCTGGCCTGTACTCTGTGCTTGAGTTGAATGTTGTCCAGAATGCATTCTAGTGGCTAGAGTTGGTGATGAGGTGGTTCCTGAGCTAGGAGGTTGGTAAGGCATAGGCTGGAGCTGAGGAGACTGTGGTCCAGAAAGTGGTGAACTGGCCAAGGGATGAGAAGCTGCTGGGGAAACTGTTGTAGCAGACCCTAATTGTGAAGAACCATATGTGATGGACTGTAACTGAGGGGAAGGCTGACCTGTGACCTGGTCAGTCACTGGAGAAGAAAGAGATCTTTGTCCTGTGTTTGAACAATGGTATTCCATTGACTGTAGATGAGGCAGGGTCTGCACAGAATGAGGTGTATGGGCTAAGAGATGTCCTGTTGAGCCTGAATTTGAAGAATGAAAAGGTATGGATGATGATGGCTGGCAGCCAAGATTTATTAAACTAGGAAGAGCTGCATCTTGCTGAAACAAAACAGGAACAAATTCTTGACTAGAGGCAGCATTAATAGGAAGACAAGTTGGTCCATTATACACAACATTAGTTTGCATAGGCTGATAGGAAGACCCCACTGGAGGTGTTGGTGTGACTTGAAAAGGCTGGTGCATGACTGAAGAAGGTAACATATGCTGTTCTTTACCAGCACTCTCATCCCTACACTGCAACTGTGGCAGATGAGATGAGGTTACCATGGATACATATGTTTGCTGGATGGGACAAACCAAGCTTCTCTGTGCTGACAGTACACTGTCACATGGACGTCCTGTATCTGAGGAAGGCCTCTGGGTCTGGGCAGGATGAGGCACAGGCAATGATGGAACTGAAGACAAGTCAATTTCTTCTCTGTGTTCTTGCTTCATCAAAACTGGGGGGAGGGGGGGGAGAATTAAAGTAAATATTATTACAATACAAAAAAAATTTATGAAAGGCCTTCATTCTAGGCTACACAACTATAGTGTAAATCCAAGCCACAAACTGAAAACTCAATTGCCTGCAACAATGGAGGGAGAATGCAAAAAAAACACACCTATAAAATGCCTTCAGGGAAGGCAGATAATATATGTGAAGTCAACAAGCATAAGACAACAGGGAGTAAGCAGTTCTTGCTCTAAAAGTACTCAAGTTAAAAAAAAAAATACGACAAAGTCCATGCTTTTAAGCACTGCAGTCTACTGTTTTACCAATGAAGACTTCACTTCATCATCCCATCAAGCAAAGCAGAGGCTACGAATATCAGCTATTATCCCTTATCACATCAAAAGAAGTAGCAGAGTCATGATTTAGGATGAGTCCACCTGATGAAAGGACTACTTAAAGTAGGAGTCAATGTATTCTGCTTGTTTTGTTTAATATGTATATCAAAACAGAAAAGAACCACCAGTTAATTTTTTGTGTCAAGACAACGGATTTCATTATGTCTCTTGGCAAGCATATGATTCACTTTTCTAGAAATTATCTACTTTAGCTTCCTATTGAAGTGCTATAACTCATTTAAAAAGAACTTTTCTGAATTCACATCTCATTCTTCCTTTAAGTTTGTACTACTTATTAACATAATTAAAAATTTCATGATCTTCACAAAAGAGAAACACAACTGGCCCTTGGACAACACAGGTTTGAACTGTGCAGGTCTACTTATACATGGATTTTTTTCAATAAATACCTGTGCTGTTTTTGATCTGTGGTTGGAAGTCCATGGATGTAGAGGGCCAACTGTATTTCATTTTATATTAAATGAAAATAAATATGAGACCCAAAGCAAGGTCAAATCTCATCTGGCCATTTACCAAACCCTTACCAAGTACAAGTCTCTTCACATAAGCATGGCCTCAGTCTGCGTTAGTGAATTAAGACAGCCCTGATATCTTTTATTGTAGAAGAGGTAATTCATGAAACACTTGTTTGGGGGTGCATTTAAGTTCTACACTTTAGCCTGGCTTCCTAGCAGAATAGCATGGGCTCATCATTCATCCACTTTAGCCTCTAACTCTGGCAACTGGTGAGCCAACAAACCCAAGGATAGAGAGAAAAGTATATCCCCTTATCTTCTTGTTGCTTCTGCTATAATGCTTTTATTCCTAACCCAGGCCTCCATCCAGTTTCTGATTCTTGTTGAAGTGTTCTAAGTATGGTTCACTGTGTCTACTGGCTCCTGACCTCTCTAATGTCCTTTTAAAAAATATTTTAGTTGATTTTAGAAAGGAAGTGAGAGGGAAAGAGAGAAACATGAGTGATGAGAGAGAATCACTGATTGGCTGCCGCCTGAACATGCCACAATGGGGATCAAGAGCGCAACCCCGGCATGTGCCCTGACCGGGAATCGAACCGACATTCAACCACTGAACCACACCGGTTCATAGGTCGACACTCAACCACTGAGCCATGCCGGCTGAGCTCTAATGTCTTAATGTACTTATTTTTCTTCTGACTTTGGCAGAAATAGAACTTTCTCCCTGGACCATTGGATTTTCACCCCCCTTTCTACTTCAACTCCTACTCTGACCCCAGGAAAGCCACAGTAAATTCTATATTCAGAGTTACAGTTCTATATAAGGAGAAAGAATGTCCAAGAAAGCCTCCTCTCATCCCTTAATTCTGAATGAGCAGGTGGGGCCCTTGGTTATATAAGCAGTTGATTATCATGCACTAAAAAGGAGACAGAGGGATTAAAAACTACAGCATAACATCCATCTTTTTGCCTGGTCCGATCCGTATTTCTATGTTCCTGACCCACATCTCGGTACCCAGACTGAGAACTGCTTTGCTAAATCAAGTGTACTTCCACTCTGCCAAATCAAGTATCATTCTTTGGTCAATAAGGGATTCAAAGCCAGTCAATGAAGGAAAAATACCACATGATCTCACTCATTCATGGATAATAAAGACCATTATAAACTTATGAACAAAAAACAATCCAATCAAAAAATGGGCAAAGGACCTAAATAGACACCTTTCAAAAGAGGACATTCAGAAAGCCAAGAGACATATGAAAACATGCTCAAAGTCACTAATCATCCGAGAGATGCAAATCAAAACAACAATGAGGTACCATCTCACACCTGTCAGACTGGCTATCATCAACAAATCAACAAACGACAAGTGCTGGAGAGGATGTGGAGAAAAAGGAACACTCGTGCACTGCTGGTGGGAATGCAGACTGGTGCAGCCACTATGGAAGACAGTATGGAGTTTCCTCAAAAAACAAAACATGGAACTCCCATTTGACCCTGTGATCCCACTTCTAGGAATATATCCCAAGAAACCAGAAACACCAATCAGAAAGGATATATGCACCCCTATGTTCATAGCAGCACAATTCACCATAGCTAAGATCTGGAAACAGCCTAAGTGCCCATCAGTAGATGAATGGATTAGAAAACTGTGGTACATCTACACGATGGAATACTATGCTGCTGTAAAAAAGAAGGAACTCTTACCATTTGCAATGGCATGGATGGAACTGGAGAGCATTATGCTAAGTGAAATAAGCCAGTCAATGAAGGAAAAATACCACATGATCTCACACATTCATGGATAATAGAGACCATTATAAACTTTTGAACAATAATAGATACAGAGGCAGAGCTGCCTCAAACAGATTGTCAAACTGCAGCGGGAAGGCCGGGGAGGGTTGGGGGGCAGGAGGGAAGGGGGTAAGAGATCAACCGAAGGACTTGTATGCATGCATATAAGCATAACCAATGGACATAAGACACTGGGGGGTAGGGGAGGCCAGGGGATTGTCAAGGGCGGGGGAAAAAAGGAGACATATGTAATACCCTTTGTAATACTTTAAGCAATAAAAAATAAATAAATAAATAAATAAAGATGAGAAATAAAAAATAAATAAATAAATAAGGGATTCAGACTCCAACCTGACCAAAACAAAGTCCTCATTGCTGGTGTATGGTACTTTATTCTTGTTTGGAGGGAAATACTGTTTTAGAGACCTTACAATATGTAGAATGAGTTGAGTTTTAGAAACAGATTAACTCTAGTTTTTGTGTTGTATATGCTCCTTCTGAAATTTAGAATGTTGATGGAAGGATCCAGAAGAAAAAATAAATCACTGGTTTTGTGGTTTTCAAAGTATGAGAAGCCTCATGAACTTCTTCAAGTGGTAGATGTGGAAGAGTAGGATCCAAAGAGTAGAAACTCTCTGGATTTCCTCTTCCAGTACAAGCAGAGCACCTAAGCTTGCTTTCATCCTTTTGAATAACAATTTATTTGAATAAAATATTTTTTAAAATTTGAAAACCATTGCTTTGGTCTTTAATCCTCATTTTATGGAGAAGAGTTAATCAGTGGGTATAGTCTGTGGCAGAACTGAGACCTGATGTAAGGCAAGTTTTTTCTCCTAAATGAAACAACCAGAAACCAAAAGTTGGTCTGTCCAGTCAACTACTTAGAACACAATATATTTTCCCACCAGCAAAATATTGTACACGAGAGTCTGGCTCTAATGCTTCCCCTTAAGGTCCATTATTCTAAAACCAGAGTTCAGATGATACCTCCAGTACAAATAACTTCTGCTATGCTTCAGAAGGAGATACATTCCCCTCAACATCTTGAGGGATGCTGGGGTGGGGGTGGGGCTCCCATATCAGAAGTTCTGAAGAGCTAGAGGCTGGGAAGAAGTTCAGGCAACACCATTAGGGAAGAGCTCTGTGCTCTGTTAACTATCTTCATTTAATAAAGTAAACTAATTGTGGACAAATAATGCTAAATATCATTTCTAATTTTAAAAAACAATTAAAAGCCATTTGCAATTAATGATTATTTCTCCACTGCATATTGACATTGGTCAGATTCCTATTGCTAAGGGGTTGCCAAAAGGTAACAAACTGACAAATCATTAGTAGAAAACAAGCAGCTTATGAATATCTAAAATGTTTATAGTAAAATTTTAATAGAAATTATTTGCAACAAACATAAAGGCTAAAATCTTAACATAAAGAATTCATACAAATAAATAAAACAAAATATCTATGACATAAAGAGAAGGTCATACACTAGAATACGAAGAAGCTAGTAAAATTATGTAGAACTCTATTCATTGTTGAGGAAAAATAAAAATGCTCATGCTACAAAATTAGTATATATGGGATTGTTCCATTTCTATTTTTAAAAAGTTGTGTCTATATATGGATCAAAAGGATCTGTAAGGACCGAATGATAGTTTCAGATGGAAGAGAATTTGGGTGTTTTAAAATATTTTTTCAACTTGTATTTTTTTAAAAATTCACAGTAATGTATTTGTTTTTCTTTTTAATTTTATTCAAAATGTCATTTAAAAAAAAAAAGTCAATGCTACAGAGAAGAAAACAGCAATTAACCAGAATAAGGACTGTCCAAACACTCCTGTGTAACCTTTCTTCCTTGTTAGTGTGCTACCTGATTTGTATTCTGTCAACCGTAAGGCCAATGATGACAGCTGGAGCCCAATGCAATATTCTCTCGGCACTCTGAGAGCCCCATTGATTTCCATTCTCATATGGAATGCCGGTTAGGACACTGCCTTTGTATTGTCCTCCTAGTTCACAAGCTAATAATGTAAATGCATTATATTCTCCTTTCTGTTTACCATTCAATTACTACCACTATGATGGTAGTAATCAAATCCTCTAATCTGCTGACACTATTGCTTCCCCCTCCCCCAATCCCAAAAGTCCTCTCCCTTCTTGTTCAAGTTAGACTTTACAGTCCCCAATCTCAACAGCATTAATTACTCTTGGACTATATGTCTTGAGTTGTTGTCTTTACAACTGTATCAAACTTTTCCACACTCTTCAAAGTGCCAAGTCACCACACTCCCTTCTCTCACAGCAGGAAATAAAAGAAAAATTAGATGCAATCATATGTAATGCCCCTAAACTCTCCACACTATATCAACAAACCTTCCTAATGCGTTCATTTTCTTTACCTTCCCTCCCATCCTTCCCACCTAAGGCCCATTCCAACATCTGTATTTTAAATCTTATCTCCTCCCAACTTTCTCAGAAACTTGATATTCTTTTATCATTATTAATGCTCTCTCTGTACATTCAAAACACTCTACCTATTTGAATCACTTTTTTAACATTGGGCCTCTCCCATATAAATCTCACTCTCCACAGTTAGTAATTTGGAAAAAAAAAAGGTTACTAACATCTTATAGAGACAAAAGAAATATGAGGAAAATAATTTTATTTTTAACTTTTTAATTTATTGAGTATATATGACATTTAACTGTGTAAGTTTAAGGTATACAACATGTTACCTTGATACATTTATAAATTATAGAAAAAATGATTTTTGAAACATAAATTTTGTCATGTGACCATCACCCCCCCTTAATGCTCAAGTCTTGCAGTACTAAGGGCACAAGGGGAATTCACACGTATTCACAAACACCTGCCCTTCCTGTAGTACTGGTGATTTTGGTAGCTTTTGAAAAACAGACTTCAAATCTATATTCAAACTTCTAATTTCCTTATAAAAATGACTACAAAATAGCAATTGATATCACATCTAATATTTAAGGTCAACACAAGTTTTAGAGATTAGACATATGTTGGGATTTTTATTGATTATAAACCACCCTCCCCTGAACATCCTAATATAGAATTCACTGGATAACTTTTTCTTCATTATGAAAGAAAGATCTGTAGCAACCCATCACAACTCCTCTTACCTGGTGTGTAAGTAAAACGTTGAGACTGGCTTTTTTTCCTCTTGCCATTGCAAAGATAAAAGTGCACCTGCACTGCAGCTGTAACTGCTGGGTTATGATATGGAGGAACTTCAAGGACAATGTGAGCCTAAGGAGCATGGAGAGCAAGATTGTGTTACCTTCAGAACTAAAAATGAAATGCACCTGCTAAACTCAGCAACACTCCTGAGTGTTATCTACCCAGGCCCTTCCACCACAGATCATTCTGCATCAGCTGATCAGGTCTGGATATTTATTATGGATACTTCACTTTAAAGAGATAAGCTCTTTAAAGTAAACCATTATAGGAAAAATTGTTTTTCACTGACCCAATTTGGTTTCTAGTTGTAGCAAAAATAAAAAGTCTTACATACTGTGCAGTGAAATACTTTGTTCTACTGAATATTACATGTTACTATACATCTTAACTGGAAGCTTGTTCTGTTTTTTTGTTTTGTAATCTTCATCTGAGGATATGTTTTATTGATTTTTAGAGACAGAGGGAGAGAGAAACATCAATGTAAGAGAAACTTTGATGTGAGAGAAACATGGACGGTTGCCTCCTGTGCTAGTTTGTGCTTTGACTGGGGATTGAACCTGCAACCTAGAGATGTGCTCTGACCAGGAATTGAACCTGCAGCCTTTTGGTGTACAGGATGATGCTTCAACCAACTGAGCTGCCCAACTAAGACCTATTCTATTTTTTTCTTGTTTATTTGTTAATCCTCACCTGAGGATATTTTTCCACTGATTTTTAGAGAGAGAGGGTAGAAAGGAGGGATGGAGGGAGGGAGGGGAGAGAGAGAGAGAAAGATTGATGATGAGAGAGACGCATCAAGGTGAGAGAGACACATGAAATGGTTGTCTCCTGCATGTGGCCCAATTGGGGCTAGGGATCGAACCTGCAACCTAGGTAGGCGCCCTTGACCAAAAATCAAACCTGTGACCCTTCAGCGTTCGGGCCAACACTCTAACCATTGACCAGCACTGGCCAGGGCCCATTCTGGTTTTTAATCAAGTTTATTATTTCCCAAGTTATATTATAGTTTAGATTTCTTATCTTAAATTTTATATTCAAAATGTTTTAAATTGGCAATACACAAAACTTATATCCCTATAAAAAAGAATTTTACACAAGCAGAGTGAAAACCTTTGGCTCCAAACCAATTGCTATCCTTAACCTAATTTCTCAAAGGTCTTTGGAGAGAGCACTGTGACAAGTGGTATTCTGTATCCCAGAGAAGATTCTATCTCTACTCCAACCAGGAAGGAACCACAGCTATGTGTTGAATCCTGAATGTCTTGATGCTGAAGAGTTGGGAATAGTGTGCTAAATACACAAATCCCTGAGGGCTTGTCTTCCTCCTAAATTTTGCCCACCATACATAGTCTTTACTGAACTTGTTTTATTTCTTCACTAATACTGAATTCAGAGAAATAAATCAATTTAACTTCACTAACAAACTTCTAATAATTTTTCATTTCTAATTTTACTTTCCCTATACACAAAAAAGGGGAAGACACCAATTATCTTTCCTAAACTTTAACTTTAATATCAGAAAGTATCTAGCTCAGACCCAAATTTCTAAATATTTACTTTTCTATTACTTAACAGATAAAAAAGACTTCTCATCTATACCATAAGCAGCATTATCCAATTTTCTCATTAAGCTTCTAAAATATTTCTAAAGAAATAAGGTAAATTTCTTACCCCTTGACATTTTTCCCTGATTATTTTCCCTTCTACCTCCCATTGAGGTCGTCCATCTGTTGAAAGAAACAATTTACAGTTAAAAGTAATTCAAGTCACAAAGCATATAATAAACAAAATCTAATGTATTTACTATCACAAATTTATTGGCAAAGGGAATCTGTTTCTCACCAACTTCCATTACGAATATAAAATGTGTACCTATGGGAAGAAAGATCTTGGGCTTCCTGAGTTAGCAGGCTGCAGAGAGTTTATTCTACTAAGTGATATCTGAAAATCCTGTGAGAGCATCTTCACCAAGAGGTGGCCAACTTCTGCATGCATGCCTTAACTAATGGAAAATTCACTCTCACCAAGTAACCCATTTCATCTTTGGATAATAAATCTTTGCTGCTGGAAAGCTCTTTGTGATAGATTAAATCTATCTCTACAATATCCAACCCAACCCAACCCAACCAATCTTGAGTGCTTCTCTGTGAGACAAGATTTCAGATGTTTAAAAGCAGCTATGTTTGCCTGTGTCTCTTCTCCTGGTTAGCATCCCTAATTCTGCATCTATCCCTTATACAACAGTTCAGCTTTTTGATCACTCTTCTTTGAACATTGCTCCAATGTGACCAGCTCCCTCCAAATGCACAGGCCCAGGACTGAATAGTCCAAGGAAGAAATGACCCAGCACTGTAGACAGTAACAAGGCTCTTGCCAACCTCATGTAGAGAGAGTTAGTAAGTTTTCTGAGGCAGCTGCACCATGTTTTCTCTTACACTTACTGAGTGGTCAGCAAGTGTCCCTCAATCTGCCACATTTCCTATTGCCAAGCTCAAGCTCCCACACTGCACATACATACCTGGGGTTCTTCCCCAACCTTTGTTAACATTAATTTCTCCCTACCAGACTTCATTTCCTTAGATCGCTTGGTTTGTCAAGATCTTTTTAGGTACTGATGGTCTTCTAAAATAGGTTTCTATACTTTCCAGATTTATGTCACCTGAAGATGTGGCCAGCATATTTTCTGTCCTTTCATCCGAAGTGACTTGTTCACCTGGGGAGAGCCCCACCTACTACTAGTGCTCTCACTCCAATCTGATGAACAGCTGTTCTAAAGCATTCATCTTATGTCATGGGCATTTACTCAGTGACTAACCTATACAAAAATCTTCATATCCAGCATGACTTCATCTGGTCTATGAAGATATTAGGAGAGACTTAATCAAATGCCTTCCAGATTGTGACTATCATTTTCCAGTCCAGTAACTAGGTAATGGCTATCTTTGTGCACAAGAGACACTATAGACAAATCCTATGCCTACTTAAAATTATAGCTCAGTTCAGCTATCATTTGCTGGGTCCCTGTGCCAGGTACTTTGGGTTATTGAGACAATGGAGATAGGATACCCTGTCTTCAGTCTGTGGATAAAAGGCAAATACAAATAGTTCATTATAAGAAAATGTGGTGGTTACACCAATAAAAATGCATTCTGGAAGTACCAAGAGTACCAAGGTCAGGGTCCTTATCCTAGACTTGGGATGGAAATATGGGACAAGAAAGGCTTCCTGAAGAGCTCTTGAATTAAGGTTTAAATATAAGGTGGAATTCAGATGATGTGTGTGTGTGGGGGGGAGAGGGTGAAGAGGAGGGTAGTCTAGGCCAAAGAGAGAGCCTGAGCAAAAGCTAGGTGACAAGAAACCACAAGATATAGGGAACCATAAGCAGCTGTGTTGGTGGAGTATAAAGTATAAGGCAAGGAGCAGTAAGAAATGAAGCTAGAAAGATCGGCAATAGATTGTAGCCTGAATGCCACATTAGGAGCCTAAAAAATGAAGAGATCACATAAGGTGCTTTCAGAATGGGAGTTACATGTTCACAACTGCAATCTCAGTTAACTGCCACCATGTAACATTGATTCAATTTAAATCAAAACCTCTTGCCCAGCCAGAGTGACTCAGTTAATTGAGCATCATCCTGTGCACCGAAAGGTTGCTGGTTTGATTTCTTGTATCCAAGGCACATACAAGAAACAACCAATGAATGCATAAATAAGTGGAACAACAAATCAATGTTTCTCTCTCTCTCCCTAAAAATAAATAAATAAAAATCCTATATAGTAAGAGAGGAATATGCTAATTAGCCATTACGCCCTGAGGCGTAATGACCAAGGGTATCATGACCAGATCATGGAGACCAGATCATGGATCAGCAGGAGGGTGGGCTGCGGAGAGGTACAGGAGGGGGCAGGGAGAAGTCAATGGGGGGAAAGGAGACATATGTAATACTTTAAACAATAAAGAATTTAAGTAAGAAAACACAAGCTACAGGAGGGCAGCAGCAACCTACTGGCTACAAGCGGGTAGCAGAGAGCTACAGGAGAGGGCAGGGCAACAAACTATGAGGGAGGGCGCTACAGGAGGGCGGGGTAGCGGGCAGAGAGCTACAGGAGGGTGGCAGCAACCTACTGGCGCACGGATTCGTGTGCAGGGCTACTAGTAAAGATATAATCATGTAAGTATACATAAAATTCACCCTTTTAAAATATACAATCCAGAGGTTTTTATATTCACAAAGTTCTACAACCATCACCTCTAATTTTAGAAACCTCATGCCCATTAGTAGTCACTCCCCACTGACACCTCCCTCCAACCTCTTACTGCTTTACAATCTACTTTCCAGTCTCTATAAATTGCTTATTCTGGATATTCTGTGCTGGCTTCTTTCACTTAGCACAATATTTTCAAGGTTCATCAATGTTGTAGCATGAATCAGTACTTTATTCTTTTTAATGGCTGAATAATATTCCATCATTGTATGAATATAACACAGGTTTATCCATTTATAAGTTGATGAGCACTTGGGTTGTTCCCATTTTTTGGCTATTATGAATAATGCTGCTATAAGCATTTATGTCCAAATTTCTGTGTGACATATGCTTTCAATTCTCTTGAGTATATATATAAAACTAGGAGTAAAACTACTGGGGCATTCTTCTACTTTTGAAACATCCTTAAAGAAAAACTTAACATTTATATGAAAATTTAATAAACATTTGATTTACAATAAAATCTGCATAAAATGATACCTGTAGCTTTAAAAAAACTATTTTGTGTTTAATGTCAGTGAAACATATGAGTAATTCATTTCACCCATTTGCCTCTCAGTCTGAGGTCAATCAACTCAAATCTTATATTATTTACCTTGTCCTTTTTCAAGAAAAATGATTTTCGATTCTGGAAGAAAATTAGATCCAATCACAATCATTTCATGACCTCCACTTACAGAACAACTGTTGATACTGTACTTCTCAATATGAGGAAGTTCTTGAGCAGACCGCTGGGCTGTTTTAGAAGTTGAGAAGAAGCAAAATATTAGTTTACAATTTTTCATACATAAATGTCAAATTCAAGCTAAAAATGAAAATAAAGAGAAGTAAGCCCTGGGCTCTTATAAGACAATGGTAGCAATATCCACCAAAAAAAACTACATTAGTTAGAAAACAAAATAGATTCATTAGGTTTATGTGATTTCTAAATTATTTTCTAAAACTCCAACTATAAAGAAACCAACTCATAAAGAGAAATTAATGCCTGCAACTTCATATGACTTCAATACATTCATCTCATCCAACTTTTCTCTTTTTAGCTTAAGTTTTTAATACATTTCTTCCCTATAACTATTAAAATAGATAAATCTAATATAATTATAAAAGACAAATTAAATCCAAAGATGTGTATTTATGTTGCACAATTAAAAAAAGACATGTTTCGCCCTCGCCAGTTTACAGTGGATAATAGAGCATTGGCCTGCAGACTGAAAGGTCCCGGGTTCGATTCTGGTCAAGGGCACCTGCCCGGGTTGAAGGAGGCAGCCGATCAATGATTCTCTCTCATCATTTATGTTTCTATCTCTCTTTCTCCCTCTCCCTTCCTTTCTGAAATCAATAAAAATATATTAAAAAGAAAAAAGAGGACATATTTCTAAAAGACAAACAACAAGTAGCCCTTTCATCAAGAAAATATCTAGATCATCATTGAGACATCATGAATTCCAATTTGGACAATCTTCTCAATAACTAAATAACTGAAGCATACATGAAGTATACATTTTAATAGTAAATTTTAAAAATTGGATGTAAATGTTTCTATAATGCAGTAACACTTTCCATTCTCAGGGAAAATGAACAAGTTTTTCATAATGCCTTAGAATTATTTATTTATTTATCTTTATTGTTGAAAGTATTATGTATGTCCCTTTTTCCCCCCATTGACCCTCTACAGCCCCCCCGCCCCCACCCTCACCACCCCAATGTCTGTGTCCATGGGTTATGCATATATGAATACAAGATCTTTGGTTGATTACCTCCCACCCATCTACCCTCCTCCCTCTTCCCTCCAAGACTCTGTTCCATGCTTCCATGTTTCTGGATCCACTCTGTTCATCAGTTTATTTTGTTAATTAGATTCTCTATGAGTGAGATCATGTGATAAAATCATTATTTAAATTAACAACTTTATTTATAAACAATGACCTTGGTGCCAACTTTCTCTGATACTGATTAATTCCAAGTAGCTATATTTTCTGAAGGTCCTATTTTTGGCTTTTCCCTCCCTCCCTCCCTTCCTTCCTTTGCTTCAAGCTATAGATTATACATCTTTTGATTGCTTAGGTTCTCTAAAGATTTCTTCTTGCCAAATGCCTACATAACTTTGGTTTCTTTCTGGATTAAAGAAAACAACAACAAAAGTGGATTACACTCTCTTCTTCACACTTGAAAAACAGATCTACTTTTAGTCCTACTACTTGTGTGTAAAAACTGGTGGCTTTGAGGGTCAACTGTGTTTTGTTTAACTAGAGTAACATTTTAAAGAAATTTAAACTTGAAATCCTTTAGGAAGCAGGCATTCCCAGTTCACTCTGGCTTACATCTCCTAATACCAAGCCACAAAAGGTTATGCAAATTGGGATCCCTGCTCCATTCAAATGAATGTTAAAGTACATTCTTTCATAGGGGATGGGTCTGGGATTTAGGATTAACTACCACTTGGGAAGGACCAAGCATCAACCTAGATCTCAGAAAATACTTACGTCCCTACTTAATTCCAAACAGCTCACAGAGAAGAGGCATGAAAACAAGCACTGACTGGCCGAGGGACTGGACTAATTAAAATTTTGGACATTTATGGTAGAAATTGGCCATCATAGGTACATTCAAAGTGTTAACGATGAAAGTGAGGTATCTCTTTCCCCACTGAGTGTCTGGGTGAGGTCCTTATGATATCTCAAGAAAAAGAATTTTCTGAAACTTGCACAGAAGGATGAGTGATTTTATTTGTGTGAAATTATATCCTTGGGTTTTCAAAGCCCCATTTCCCGCCCTAGCCGGTTTGTCTCAGTGGATAGAGCGTCGGCCTCCCAGGTTCCATTCCGGTCAAGGGCACATCCCTTGGTTGCAGGCTCCTTCCCAGCCCCGGCCCTGGTTGGGGCATGTGCAGGAGGCAACCAATCACATCGATCTGTTTCTCTCTGCCTTTCCCTCTGTCTTCCACTCTCCCTAAAAAAAAAAAATCAATGGAAAAATATCCTCAGGCAAGGATTAACTAACTAACTAACTAAATAAATAAATAAATAAAATTTGTCATTGTGTTGGGAATCTAGTTATTAGAAGGGAGTTAAAAAAAAGAAAAAAAGAAAAAACAAATACAAAAACCCCCACAAAGTCCCATTTCCCTCAATCCAGTCCTAGATGATGTGCAGTTGGGGATTTGGTAGAGCTAAAAGCAAAGCCTGTGTCCAAAGTTTCCTTTCCATGTTGGAATTGGGTCGGGCACAGCGCCAGGCTAATGGCAATCCACTGTGTGGGGTTCACATGGCCGTGAGCTTTGAGGGCAAATTCAGGGGAGCCAAGAGTGCATGCCCCCAGTAACAACGTTCCCAGGAGTCCCAAAAACGCAAGAGCAAGAGCTCAAACTCCTTTGTTTAGGGAGCTAAATATCTTAAATCTTCCCTTGCTTGCAGTGGCCAATGACCAGTTCCCAGGTGTGACTGATAGGCAAGTACCTTTCTTATTTCACCCAGATTTTATTGGGCAGGCCTCTATTCTTTCCCTGTCCAGTTCCTCCTCCAATGATCTGCAGGGAACAGACTGGTGGCACCCTGGAGAGTGTTAACATGCAACTTCCTAGCAAAACTGCATAAATGATATATTTGGCCTTCCTTTTGCTCCTTTCCAGTTATTCATAACTAGGTTAAATTACAATGGTATCAAAAGTAACAAAAATTTTTATCGTCATAATAAAAAATTCTACACGTGTTAAAAATTGTATTTTTGAACAATATTTAGCAATATGAGAAAATGCCCATTATAAGTGAAAATATCAAAACAAGTTATAAAACTGTATCAGGTAAGCCCAACTAAAAATATTGTATATAGTCCTGGCCTGCAGAATGAGGGTCCTGGGTTTGATTCTGGTCAGGGGCACATGCCTGGGTTGCTGGCTCTATCCCCAGTGTGAGGTGTACAGGCGGCAGCCGATCAGTGATTCTCTCTCATCATTGATATTTCTGACTCTCTCCCTCTCCCTTCCTCTCTGAAATCAATAAAAGTATATTTAAATAAATAAGTAAACAAAAATATTGTATATATGTACAAGGTATAAACAAAAAAAGAAAACCCCCAAAATAGTCAATAGTGACTATCTTGGGCAAGTGATATTACAAAAGATTTTAACACTACTCTTTGTATTATTCTACATTTTCTATATTCTCAACAATAATCATATATTAATTTAATAAACTAGAATAAAAATAGAAAATATTTTCAGAGGAACTTGCATCTCGAAAACTCAAACTACCCTATGAACTTATTTAAATTGTTTTACTAAATATATGTGCTTATATGGGCACAAGAATACTATGGCAGGATAATAAAAAAGCTGGCAATGATAGTTGCTTTTATGAAGAACTAGTTGACTTAGAAATTTGCTTTTCACTCTATATTCTTTTATTCTTTCTGAATGTTATACCATGTACTTGTATTATCTATTAAAAATTAATACAAGAATTACTTTTACAGTGATTGCTATTACCATGGATTTATTCAGTGATTCCCACAGTCAATAGGGAAATGATAAAGTATTACTCCAATTCAGCAAACAGCAAATGGAGGTACAAAAAGGTAATTAAGTAGATGTAATCCCAAATTAAGATGTGGTTAACAGAAATAAAATGGTATAACTGAAAGAGTATTAAGAAAACTTGTGCTCTAGTCACAGCTCTGTCACCTATAAACAAATAATCTTGGATGAGTACTTGAGATACTTGTGCCTGTCTCCTCCTACACAAAAGTAAGACATGAAATTAAAACACATCTAAGACTATGCCAGAAAGGTCTAAACAGCAGTCTCAATATTTCAGTGCTACTAGCTAACCTGCCAGAGGTCCCCAGTTCTTTGGGGCTTGGGTAGATACCATGTTCTAGGGCCTTATTTCATATCTTGTCTTTATAAATCAGGGGGAAAAGCATTTACTTTCTCAAGTTGATACTGTAATTAAATTTAGGGTAAAAAAAAAAATACCCACAAGAAACAAAATCCTGTGAGTTCTTATTTAGCTGAGGTGTCAGCTCACAGAGACAGGCATCTTCCAACATAAAGGCCGACATTTTAATTAAACAAAGATGGCCAAGTAATACTTAGTATCAGAATCATAGCTTCATGATTTGTCCTCAGATGTCATCAAGCCCAAGTGCCTCATTTATAGATAAGAAAACTGTGGTCAAGCCCTGGCTGGGTAGGTCAGTTGATTAGAGCATCGTCCAGACACTCCAAGGTTGTGGGTTTGATCCCTAGTCAGGGCATATAAGAGAATCAACCAATGAATGCATAAATAAGTAGAACAACAAATCGATCTCTCTCTCCTACTCCCTTCCTCTTTCTCTAAAAATCAATCAATAAAAAAAAATTTTAAAACAGGAAATTGTAGTCAAGAGAATTTATCTATGGTCACACAGCTACCTAAGGTCAAATTATAACAAGAAATCATTTTCTAACTTCAAGATCATTACTCCTCCCCTAACCATGTAGCTTATTTTCATAAGAAGATCACATCAGCTATCCAGACTCTGTGCCTCAGTTTACACTTTTTATCCAAACATCACATTATAAGCAAAACAGAAAATGACCTATTGTAAACAAAATTTTAAAACATCATCACAAAGCTCACTTACAGCACTCAACAGGTATAGAAGCTGTCTGCAGAGAAAGGACTTTTCCATTGGGCTGTGGGATGTGTACACGAAACACAAGTCGTACTCTAGTATTCTTTCTGCCAATATCAGTTTCTCCTTTTCGAAGTTCTATATCTGAATTTCGGAGTTTCAAAATACCTGCACAGTCAATACTAGGGAGAAAAAATAGAAAAATTTTACTTGCTGACTGATAATTAGTGGTTCTAAACAACTCAACTAAATAGCCATTATTAATTTGGCAGGGAATAACTATCACTACCTAAAATAAAAAATGTTTGAAAAAGGTAAAGGGATTAAGCAAAAAACAAAACAAAACACCCTCATAGACACAGACAATAGAATGATGATTATCAGAGGGAAAAGTGGGTTAGAAGAGGTAGAAGAGGGTAAAGGAGAGATAAATGGAAATTTTTAAAAAATGTTTTTGTATGACAAAATGTAATAGTAAGTGTAATAGAGTGTCTGTAAATATGGCTGTCAATAATTCCTTCCCATTCCTGTACTTGCATGCCCTCCTCCTAGAGTTCCTATGTCTCCTGTCCTTGAGAGCTGGCCTTACAGAATGTGGCCAAGTGATGCCGAGTAAGTTATAAGCCTAGCACTTAAGAAGCCTCATAACTTCCTCTTGGAGCCCTAAGCCACCATGATGAAGTCCAGATAGCAGGACAGAATGGCCGAGATAATCTTTATTCCAGTCATCTTGGATGTTCCAAACCCAGCTGAGTTACCAGCTGGATTCAGGTGCATGAGTGATCCTAGCCAACACCATATGAATGAACTGGCTGAGTGTAGACAACCCAAAGAATGATGAAAAAAAATAGTTATTACGCCCTGGCTGGTGTGCTTAGTGGTTAGAGCAGCGGTTCTCAACCTGTGGGTTGCAACCCCTTTGGCGGTCGAACAACCCTTTCACAGGGGTCACTTAAGACCATCCTGCATACCAGATATTTACATTACGATTCATAACAGTAGCAACATTACAGCTATGAAGCAGCAATGAAAATAATCTTATGGTTGGGTCACAACACGAGGAACTATATTTGAAGGGCCAGAAGGTTGAGAATGGTTAGAGTGTTGGCCTATGCAGGTTCAATTCCCGCCCCCAGTCAGGGCGCATACGGGAGGCAACCAGTAGATATATCTCCCTCCCCCCACCCACTTCAACTCTCTCTGAAAAGCAATGGAAAAAATATCCTCATGTGAGGATCACAAAAATGGAAGGAAGGAAGGAAGGAAGGAAGGAAGGAGGAAAGTTACTACTTAAAGCCATTAAATTTGGGGGGTGGTTTGTTTTTCAGAACTAGGTAAGTGAAACACAAAGTAAAAAGACTTTTTACTCCTATATATGTAATTATACCAGAAAAGATTCACTTGTCAGACAACAAATCTCATTAACAGCATAGATTTTTATAGTGATACCAGAGGCACGGTGCACAGATTTGTGCACACTGAAAGGAAATTAATTAGAAGAAATATTTTAATATCACTATTCGTCCTTTCTCTGTAATAGAAATGTCAACCAAATTCACAATCGACAATGCCAGATCGAAACACACGTGTGCGAATGGCACCAGCAAGAGCTTTCTATGTATTGCGCATGCGCAAGTCAACTTAGTCTTTTATATATGTAGAATAAACTTGCCTAATTAGACCTGCTTTCTGATGTAGCTGAACTTTTTCCAGCCCAGTGAAGCACCCCAACTTCTCTTTCAGGTAATTGTCAGCAACACAGCAGTAAATATCAACAGGAAGCAGATTATTGTAGATCACGCAAGGAGAACAAAGGGTAAAATATTTAACTGCAGCAGTGTTTGGTTATATTCTGCACAGTGAGAAAACCTGAAGTCATTTTCAAGGTCCACCATTTCTTTCTTCTTTTCAGTTGGGTCAAGTTTCTAAGCTTTCTAAATCTCCATTTTCCGGCTAATGAAAAGAAAATAGGATTCCACCAAGTCTCCTTTCTACCTACTCCAGGATTTCTGTGAGGATCAAATGAGATGAGGCACAGGAAAACCCATCACAGACATTTGGTTAAAGTGTAAAATGTTTCCACCTGGCCTATAAAGCAAGTTGTGCTCCTGGGCTGAAGAAACTCCAAGGAGGCTAGTCGTCACTAGGGAGAGAAAGCTGGGCGTTGCTACATGACGTAATTACCCAGTGTCCACAGCGACAGTTTCTGGGTCTGGCTGGGCTGTGGACTGCATTTTGCGCCATGGGGTCTCGGTAGCGTCAGCTGCGATTTGGTGGGCAGGGGCCTGTGTCCCACTTGGGGGAAGCTGAGTGTTGCCTAGTGGGCGCCAGGGCCATGGTGCTGTTTCTCTGTAAATGGCCAGTGTACGTCACAGCAGCTCCTGTGTTGAGCATCTGCCCCCTGGTGGTCAGTGCGTGTTATAGCAAACGGTTGGACAGTCAGACACTTAGCATATTAGCCTTTTATATATATAGACACTTATTAATAAGACAATCCATCAGGCTAAGATTCTTGCATTTCTAACTATATTACATATTTCTAAAGTTTCTAAATTTTAAGTTTCTGTCATTTCTAAACTATATTACATATTTCTAAAGAATGCATACACAAAATTAGTTTTGGCATTTAAGATCTAACATTCATTACCTTCAAAATTTATCTATTATTTTTTAAAAATATATTTTATTGATTTTTTACAGAGAGGAATGGAGAGGGATAAAGAGCCAGAAACATCAATGAGAGAGAAACATCGATCAGCTGCCTCCTGCACACTCCATACTGGGTATGTGCCCACAACCAAGGTACATGCCCTTGACCGGATTCGAACCTGGGACCCTTGAGTCCGCAGGTCAACACTCTATCCACTGAGCGAAACCGGTTAGGGCCAAAATTTATTACTAAGTATGGTGTGCTTAACACGTAACTATGGTAGGAACTATGTAACAGTACCTACAACATATCTTTGTTACTCACATATTGGAAGAATTTAGCAAACGGATAACTAATGGTCAACATTCTAGTTCACGTTTACTCTCTCTTATGGCATTTACTGTTATTGATCCTCTTACTGTATCTACCAAAAGTTCCAATTCTAATGTGCACTGCCAAAGGCCACAGAGGTTGCTTTGAAGGACAATGTGTATTACAGAACTAGGTTATCAAGATAAGAACCAGTAAAACACAAGAAAGAATCCCAAAAAGGATGAATATTTTCATCTTCAGAAAAAAAAAAAAATTTCTAAAAAAGAAAATACTTTTGAAAATAAATATTTAATTAATATCAAACAACTGCACTTTAGTTCAAAGCAGTATTGATCAAATTGTGTCAAGTAGTGATTATTAATGTTAACATGCCAAAATGAGTCTTTAGGGGGAAACACCAGAGAGTATACATTTTATTAAGTTTTGAAGGAAGGTATTTTAGTAGAAAGCTAAGCTTCTAATAGAAAATGTGGAATAAGAGAATCAGAAAGGACAATCCTAAAACTCTGGCCAAGAAATGCCAGACAAGAGAAAAAAACCAACCAACAAAAAACTACATATATCAGAATGAAAATAACTATAACTACTAAAGTCTGTTTACAACTAAAACTATATTTTAGATCAGAATGTAACTCTGCCACATCCATATTCATCTAGTTTTAAAAACAGGAAGGAGTTATGAGTAGGGTAAGGCAATGAGTACTGACATTCTATATTTAAAGTATCTTACAGGGTGGTGGCTCTATGATTTATCAGTTAGTGAACTGGTTTTAAATAAAGGGTCTTACACATCCAAGAGAGATTAGAATTGAAATGACAAAGCCTGAGGGATAGTAGGCAAAACAAGGGGAATATCTACCAATCTTTTCCCATTTGTTGTTCAGAGAACAGTAGAGATATTTAACACATACTTATAATTCACTTATGCATAAATTATTTTGAACAATGAATGGTCTTATCTATCACTCACAAAATTTTACCTCCCGCTATGTGAAACTATATTACATTCAATTACTATAGCTTATCATAGCAATTAGTTCTTGGGTATAACAAGCTCATTTAGCATTTTAGCTACCTTGTTATCTAAGTACATGGAAAAGGTTTCTTAGGTTTGGTAACTTCCTTGATGCTCTTCACTCAACCCTTTCGTGGACACATACAAAGTTGCTAGAAGCCTTGGTTTCCATAGAATTCTTGTTTCCCGATCTAACAGTCCAGAGTGCATAAAATGGCCAGAGAAGTTTCAGGTATGCATCTGGCAAAATAGGGTGAGGGGGCTAGTTGCTCGTTACTATTAACAATTGTATTTCTGCAACTTTGTCCTTTATAGTGTGATCCAGGCAGGCAGTATATGCCAGCTCTGTTGGAAAAGGGACATGAAATCATGACCACCAGCTCTGTTACATGTGCTAGTAGATAGAAAGAGGAAGAGGCAGATATGTTCAGACCCTAGTTTTCTGATTCCCCCCCGACACACACACACACTATTAATTGTGTGAGGCTTTCCTAATTTTGTGAGAATTTGTGTTTTCTTTAATATATTTATTTATACTCTATTTTAGAAAGAATATGGCATTTTACAACATAAATACAAATAAGATAAAAAAGAAAAGAAACAGCCAGGCCGGTGTGGCTCAGTGGTTGACCATTGACCTATGAACCAGGAGGTCACTCAATTCCTGGTCAGGGCACATGCATGGGTTGCTGGCTCAATCCCCAGTAGGGGGTGTGCAGGGGGCAGCCAATCAATGTTTCTCTCATCATTGATGTTTCTATCTCTCTCTCCATCTCCTTTCCTCTCTCTCTAAAATCAATAAAAACATATTAAAAAAAGAAAAAAAACATACTAAAAATGCAGGGAAGGAAAAACAGGAGCTTGGAAACCCAATGACTTATGAAGCCACTGTGCTAGCCCCTAAAATGCCTATGTGTATATTTCTATTAGGGGAAACAAAACAAAACCTGTTTTAGCCACTGATTTTGGGTTTTCATAACAGGCAGCTATATATAATCCTAAGTAATACACTTGAACAAAACTCTATTGCCTACTCATTTGGAAGCTGGCCACCTAAAGGTAGTCAAAATTTTTCTTAAAAGAAACAATGATCATAATTGTACCACAATTGTTTATTCATTGTTTACCCTATTAGTCTATGACCTACTTGAAAAAAGTCAAAATATTTTTATCTCTACCACCTTGTTTACTGCTTGGCAGGTACTACCATGGGTTCATAAATTTCTACTGAATTGAAGTTTCTTTCTGGAAATATGCTACCAACCTTAGCAAATGTACTATGATTATTTGTATGTTATTCAGTTAATTTAGAACAACAAATATTTCATTTTTGTACTATAAAAAAGAAAAAAGGTATGTTTTTTTCAAAAGTTGTTTGAGGAAAAGAAAAAGCTGTCCATTTGGGGGTGCTTCAAAATACCTGGCTGACATATTGTTTTCAGGAAGAAGTGGAATTTCCAGAACTTTTGTGCTGGCAATTATTATCTCCTGGCTTGCAGTAGCAACTGTCTTCCCAGTGATTCGATGCACCTGGTAAAATGCATGAGGTCGTAAATATCAATCATCTGCTGTTCCAATAAAAATCTGTAGATTTATCGGCTTTTCACTATAGCCCAGCAGCTAATCAGGAAGAAAAAAACAGAAAAAAACACCCAATTTATTATCCATGCATTTTACAAGAAGCTTACACCAGTAAATCTTTATATCTTTATCATATATATATATATGTATATAATTTTGGTATCACATATTATTGATATATGAAATATTTTTTTAAAAGACAACATTTTCAAAAGTAGTAAGTGGGTGTGATCTCCCTCCCAGGAGCAGGCCCACACCTTTCTTCCCTCTCAGGCCAGCCTCTCTTAAACTCTAAGGGTCCCCATGAGACTTACAACCAGGGGAGCAATGAGGAGGTCCGAGGCTGACCCCCTGAACCTGTTTCCAAGGCCCTCTTTTCTTTGACTTTCCAGTGAGCCAAAGCACCTCCACCTAGCTCATTTCTTTCCTATAACATCTGTACTGAGCCAAAGCAGCCCCACCTAGGCTCTCTCCTGTTGCTTCTTCTATCCTAAGCCCTTCCTTGTTTCATTGTCCCCAGCTTTAATAAATGTACTTCTCAAAATAAAAAATAAATTAAATAAAAAAGTAGTAAGTGAACAACCTTCAAAATTTTGGAAGTAGTTTAAGAATTATAAAATTCTGGAATATATTACAAAGGTATCATGGTGTGTTTTTTAAAATTTTGTTTGTTAGTTTATTTTGTCCATTAGATTCCTCAGATGAGTAAAATCATATGGTGTTTGTCTTTCTCTGACGGCTTATTTCACTTAGCATAATGCTCTCCAGGTCCATTCATGCTGTCACAAAAGGTAAGATTTCCTTCTTTGTTTATAGCCGAGTAGTATTCCATTATGTAAATGTACCACAGCTTTTTTATCCACTCGTCTACTGATGGACACTTGGGCTATTTTCAAATCTTGGCTATCTTCCTATATAATAAAAGGCTAATATGCAAATTGACCGAAAGGCAGAATGGCTGGTGAGCGCAGCTGCCATGGCGGGAGTCTCTCCCACCTCTGCGGCAGCACTACGGATGTCTAACGGGGAGTGGGCCTAAGCCATCAGTTGGACATCCCCCGAGGGCTCCTGGACTGCGAGAGGGCACAGGCTGGGCTGAGGGACGCCCCCCCCCGAGTGCACGAATTTCGTGCACTGGGTCTCTGGTAGAAGAAATACTAGGGGGGAAAAAGGTGTAATGCAGTCAGTCTGTCCTACATCCAATTTTTAGGAAAGAAATCCTATATAATAAAAGGCTAATATGCAAATAGACTGAACAGCGGAACAACCAAACAACCAGTGCTATGACATGTGCTAACCACCAGGGGGGCACGCGTGGAACATGGCGGGCGTCGGCCGTGGCGGGATGGTGGAGCCGGTGAGTGGGGGTGCCAGACCAAGGTAGGGCGCCAGTCGCTGTCATCGGGGGGAGCCTCTGATGGTTACTGAAAATTCTTTGCTCCTGTGCACTGCAGTCCCGCCCGGCATTTGCACCTGCTGCCGGCCCTGATCACACCTGCTGTCGGTGCCAGAGCCGCCACTTGCACCCGCAGCCAGTGCCCAGTACCGGCCCCGATAGTTCGGTGCCATCAGCGAGTGCAAGTGGTGGCTGACGGCCCCGAATGCCCCTCAGGAGCAGGGGGAGGTGGAGAAGCCCTGAGGGGCGATCAGGGCTGGCAACCACCACTCGCACCCACTGCCGGTGCTGGCCCCAATTGCTCCATGCTGTCAGCAGGTGCAAGTGGGGCCAGTGCCATCAGCATGTGAGAGCAGCAGCAGCGGGAGTGGGGCTGCCGGCAAAGAAGGGAACGGGGACTGCAGTGAGAGGAGCTGGTTGGGGGCATGGAGGTTGAGCCGAGACCTGCCCCTGTGCCCACCACAGCCTCATCGCCCACAGTTCCTTTCAAGGTGCACGAATTCGTGCACTGGGCCCCTAGTTGTAAATAATGCTGCAATGAACATAGGGATGCATATATTCTTTCGAATTAGTTTTATGGGCTTTGGATATATTCCCAGAAGTGGAATCGATGGGTCATAAGGAAGTTCCATTTTCCAATTTTTGTTGTTGTTGTTAATCCTCACCCGAGGATATTTTTTCCATTGATTTTCAGAGAGTGGAAGGAAGGGAGGGAGAGAGGAGAAACATTGATGGGAGAGACACACAGCAATTGGTTGTCTCCTGTATGTGTCCTGACCTGGGCCAGGATCGAACCTGCAACCTAGGTACATGCTTTTGACCAGGAATTGAACCCGTGACCCCGCAGTGCATGGGGCAATGCTCTAGCCACTGAGCACACCAGACAGGGTGGCATGCTATTTATTTTGTCAGATCACCGTCTTAAGCTTTTGCTGGGCTTTATTGCAGCTTTAGTCTGATTCCTCTGCTTTGAGATGGCAGCTTCATTGTACTTGGTAGAGGTCTTAGAAGCTTCAGAGAGATCTCTCACCACTCCTATTTTTGGCCCCAAGTGCTTCTAGGAGAAAGATTTTTCTCTGTAGCTGTTTAATCCATTAAACCAGAAAGGGAACAACATAAAATATGGCTTGCATAAAGTCTATTTTTCAGTAAGCATAATGGAGGAGGTATCAGCTTTTCAAGGCAGTACTTAGGTGGAGTATCTGGTGCCCAGCCCCAAGCACTGTCAGTACAAGTTGTGGTCAAATCACAGTGTCAGTGATGTTTTCACTACAGCAATACTGCGTAGGTGGGTGGACAGTGTTCCAGGCCATGTAGCTTCCAAGCCTGAGATTTTATGAGCTCCCTAATAACCTTTAAAAAAAATTCTCTTCGCCAAAGAAAAAGAAAATTCTCTTCTGTTTTTGTACTATGGTTTAGAAAATATCCAAATATGTGATAAAAATATAGAGTGCCTAGTACAGTGTCTAGCATGTAGTTAGTGATAAACAATTAGCTATTGATCTGCATTCATGATTCTAAGTATGGAATCAATCAGAGTTTCAAGTGTGAATAACGAGTTTTTTTTTTTATTATGTGGTCCTTCAGATGAATGCTTTACTCCTTCACTGCTGGCCCATCCCTGGCTTTATAGTGGAGTTTGTAACTGAGCAACATCATAATTTATTGATGTATCCTCTGCTACCCAGGAAAGGACATGAAGACTTTTGCCTATTATCAGATAATATAATTTACCCGGGATGGTTTTCAGTCCTGTAACATTTATAGAGAAGCAATTAAAGCCTGGACCATTGCAATAGCCTTATACGTGCTCTCCCTGTTTTTACTTTTGCTCCCCTACAGCCTATTCTCTGTCCAGGAGCCAGAACAAACTTATACTAATCGAAAATTTTCAAGCCCCTGCTCAGAACTATCAGGTGGCTTCTTTCCACACTTAGAACTAAATTCAAATGCCCTATGATGATTTACAAGGCCTATGTGATCTAGGCCCTGGCTAACTTGTTCCCTTACCTTCTACTACTCTATTGCTTCCACACTCTGCTCTGGCCATTGTGGTCTTGCTACATGTACTCCCCAAGCTCATTCCTAACCTCAGGGCCTTCACACTTAATATTTTATTCCTTTGAAATATTCTTCCCTCTCATCTTCATATTACCTTACTCCTTCAGCTCTGTACTCAAAGGTCAGCTCCTCAGAGAAGACAACCCTCTCTAAAATACCACATCTCTATCCCCTTATCCTGTTTACTATTTTTTATAGTAACTGATCACTTAAAAAGTTTATTATACATTTGTTTATTATCTGTCTTCCTCAGTATCATGTAAGTTCCAAAATAGCAAAAACTTTTCTTGGTCACCACTCTACCACTTCCCTCTTTGTACTGAGGATCAATTATGGAAATATCCACAGTGAATGTTATTGCTTCAGCCAATATTATATAGGTGACACATAATAAAGAACAAAGTAGCATGTATTAAACTTTAAGAAGTTAGTGAACCTTGGCTGGTATAGTTCAGTGATTAGAGCATCAGCCCTCACACCTGTGACAAGGGTTCCATTCCGGTCAAGGGCACATACCTGGGTTGCATGTGGGAGTCAACCAATCGATGTGTCTCTCTCACATTGATGTGTGTGTCTCCCCCCTCCCCTCTAAAAATCAATGGAAAAAAATATCCTTGGTAAGGATTAACACACAAAAAAAGTTAGTGAAGACCCTGAAAGGCAGACTTTTTTTTTTAAGAATAGTTTATTGAAAAAAAAAAAAGAATAGTTTATTGAGCCCAACCAGTATTGCTCAGTGGTTGAGCACTGACCCATAAACCAAGAGGTCACCAGTTAAATTCCAGGTCAGGGCACATGTCAAGGGTTTCGGGCTCAATCCCCAGTAGGAAGCATATAGGAGGCAGCCAATCAATGATTCTCTCTCATCATTGATGTGTCTATCTCTCCCTCTCCCTTCCTCTCTGAAATCAATAGCAATATATTTTAAAAAAAAGATGCAGTCATAATATATATATATATATAAAAGGCTAATACGCAAAGTGTCCCCATGGGAGCTCAATCGCTCACTATGATGTATGCTGACCACCAGGGGGTGGCACAGAACAAAGGAAGGCCCCAGCCGCAGCTGGAAGGAAGGCCCCGGCTGGCAGCTGGAAGGCCCAGATCGGCCCTGATCACCGGCCAGGCCTAGGGACCCTACTCGTGCATGAATTTTGTGCACCAGGCCTCTAGTGCAGCGGTTCTCAATCTGTGGGTCGCGACCCTTTGGGGGTCGAACGACCCTTTCACAGGGGTTGCCTAAATACATCCTGCATATCAGATATTTACATTACGATTTATAACAGTAGCAAAATTACAGTATGAAGTAGCAACGAAAATAATTTTATGGTTGGGGGTCACCACAACATGAGGAACTATATTAAAGGGTCGCGGCATTAGGAAGGTTGACCCCCTTCCTAATAAAGAAAAACATGTGTTCAACCTACTATATTTAACTGGAAGTTACAGTTTTCTATGTTTATATGGTCAAGAAATCTATCAATATTTTCTGTTGTAATTTCTTTATATATATTTTGGTGTAAGTTAATAAATATTAAAGTTTTAATTAAATGGAAAATATTCCAGAAAGAAACAATACAAAATAAAGTATAAATAAGTCAATAACTAAAGAAGAAATGGCAACAGTGAGGGGATATGTGTGCATATTCACACAAGTTAACTTAATTCATTTTTCTCTTTTGGTTTGTATGGAGGCAGATGTTTAAGTGACAAAGCAGAAGGAAATTTATCCACAATTCTATAGAGGTGAAAAAGTGAAGGTAGAAAGTAGTGATATACTGTTTTAACTAAATTATTCATTTAACCCTAAAACTTCTGTGGCGTATATGTCATTTTTTCCAATTTACAGATGAAGTAACTGAAGTTAAGAAAGATCAGGGAACTATCCCAAACTGATGGTTAACACATGATTATCCACTCCTTTCTGCTATACCTGCTTTTTCTTGCTCTTTCTTATTTAATCCTAAATTGGACAAATTATTCTATGGAACCAACTGTTTAGTAGAAAAAGAAATACCAATAATTTTACCACTTGCCTCTAAGTACTGTGAAGGGGACAGTATCCATCCTGTCATCTCCAGAGCCTAGTATATAGTACCTACCACATTACAGGCATTCAGTCATTGTTGATTGAATGAATGAATTTTGGAATAAGAGTACAACTAGTTGGAGCAAAATAACTCATGAGGTTAGCCAATAGAACTATTTAAATAAGAATTATAGCCACTAAAGTAGGTGTTCAAAATGAAGTAGTTACATCTAAAATAAAGAACACAAATAAAAAATTTTATTGCTATCTATTAAGTTACCCAAATATCACATAACGTACCAGTAAGTACTATATACCGAAGTATCCTAGTCATATTAGATGACTTACATTAATGCCTGCTTGGTAAAGACATAAGCCACTTGTCCTTTATACTTCGATAGTAAAATGAACCAGTAATAGGGGAAGGTAATCATGCATATAAAATTTCAAAGGGAATACATTTCATAACATATATTTTGGCCAACATCTGCTCCAAGTGTACATACTATTGCATAAGAAAAATGGGGCTTCTCCTTTGCATCTTGGGAATTTTAAAAGAACATGAAATAAGTTAGATTATCATCCCATCCCATTTTCAGAGGAGCATTATGTTACAGGCAGTAAACAAATTCTTGTTAATATTAACACTACTCTTTAAAAACATTCATCTAGTATCAGTATACTTCTCTTCAGGCCACCCTCTGCTTCATAAAAGAAAGTAAGCCAAGTTGTTTGTTATGTTTCTGTATCGTTTCCATAGCAAAGGTCTGTGCCTGCTTAATTTAACTAAATCTGGAGGGTTAAAGCCCAAAGGATACTATAGGACAGACTAGAACAGCTTCAATAAGAGTAGTTCTATTATCAGTTCTACTAAATTACTTAGGGGGAAGGGATTCCAATATATTAGAATCATGACAACACATTATAGGGATACTAAAAATACATAATTAAATTTCCATACTATAAATTGCTTCAAACTGAAAATGCACACATAACAATATCATATAAAATATCATCACTTGCATAGTTCATGGACACAGACAATAGTGCAGTGACGGCCTGGGGTGGGAAAGGAGCCAGGTGGAGGAAGGTAAAGGGGGGGGGAAATGGGGGACATCTGTAATACTCTCAACAACTAAGATAAATAAATAAAAATAGTTAATGAAACTACATAAACAGATATGGAGAAGGAATGGGGAAAATACACAAAAATAACTAGTAGTAGACTCTGGTGATTTTTTTTCATTTGATTTTCTAAATTGCTGTAATAAATAATATTTCTTTAAAAGTAATTCTTCCCTAGAGTTTCCCCAGGTGCAGAGTCGATCCAGGAGGAATATCTTTTAGCCCAGCAAAAATAAAACACACAAAAAAAAACCTCAATGTGGAAGTGCTGCCGTATCAACAAGAACATAAAACCTCAACAGAGGCTTTTTGGTTTTGAATTTTCTCTCTCCAGGCTCAGTAGTACCTAACTGAATAGACTCCATCATTAACAGATGTATGGTATTTGCATACCTTCACAACAGGGTGTCCACCAGTAGATGCTTTTACTGCTCCTCGGCTACCTTCAGTTTCATAATGGGCTCGATGATGAGTTTTAGGTTGCACTTCTATTTTCAGTTCACATTGTCCAAAATGAGTAGGTAAAGGCCAGTCTAGTGGAGGTAATGAAGATGTGCTATAAACAAAACACAGAAAGACACATTTCACCATGCTATTATTGCCAAGCAGTGATTCAAATCACTTATTGTCAGCACCAACACTTCTTCCTGTGGTCTTAAAAACAAACTATTCCAAAGTAAAGCTTCACTTAATAAGTTACACCATCCTATATGGTGGGTGTTAAAGAAATAATGGATTTAATGATCATTTCTTAGCCTGAAAAATAAAATTGATTTTATCATCTTTAGTTTCCTGTATTTTTTTAAAAAAGGACAAATTCGCCGAAACCGGTTTGGCTCAGTGGATAGAGCGTTGGCCTGCGGACTGAAAGGTCCCAGGTTCGATTCCGGTCAAGGGCATGTACCTTGGTTGTGGGCACATCCCCAGTAGGAGATGTGCAGGAGGCAGCTGATCGATGTTTCTCTCCCATCAATGTTTCTAACTCTCTATCTCTCTCCCTTCCTCTCTGTAAAAAATCAATAAAATATATTTAAAAAAAAAGGACAAATTCTAACATTTGTAAAACTGTAACTGTTTCTCAACTGTGTGTGCATAAGTACAAAAACAATCAAAATAATAATAATTTGATTTCTTAAAGAAAGATGCACATCTCTGTATATGTATCAGTATCTCTCCAAGGATCCAGAGGCCCCTGTGTCTCAGGATATATGTCCTCCTCCCTGGTGTCAGGCTATAAAAGTCAGTCTACTGTACATGTGGCTCCCCCCATTTCCTTCCTATTGCTCTTTACCCTGTCTCTCTAAAATATTGATTATAGTTAGCAATGTACTGCAGTTTGAGGTAAAATTTTAATTTTAGTACATACCTGGCTTTAAAAATATAAGGCCTATCACTGCAGCATCTCAAATGATCAGTAAGATAATTGCAACAGCTTAAAGGGCTACCGATTCATTTAGATATACTAACACTGAAAATACAGAATCAGAAAAGAAACAACTTATATAGCTATAGGTCAAATATTAATGAACTCAAAGCTAGAATGATTTGTATTAAAGTAATATCTTCTCGCCTGGCTGGCGTGACCTATGAACCAGGAGGTCATGGTTCAATTCCCAGTCAGGGCACATGTCTGAGCTGCAGGCTCGATTCCCAGTTTGGGGTTGCAAGAGGCAGCCAATCAATGATTCTCTCTCATCATTGATGTTTCTATCTCTCTCCCCTTCTCCCATCCTCTCTTATATATTTTTTAAAAGTAGTATCTTCTCAATGATTGGTATGGGACTTTTAAGGTCTCTTCTACCTTCTAAAATGCTATTAATCTCACTGTAAATTTCTAAATTATTTCATTGATTCTTGGCTGTCCTCAGTCTAGCTTTACGGGGTACTGTGTAACTCAACAGTATTAATTTTTATTACTCTCAGCTAGTTTCTGCAGTTGTTCTGCAGACTTAAACCCTTAATAAGATTAAGATTATTTTCAGAAGCAGAGTGATGAGCTCAAAGGTATCTTCAGAACTATAATTTTATATTATACTAGAGGCCCAGTGCACAAAAATTTGTGCACTCGGGGGGCAGGAGAGGGGGTCCCCCAGCCCGGCCTGTGCCCTCTCGCAGTCTGGGACCCCTCGGGAGATAACGACCTGCTGGCTTAGGCCTGCTCCTGGGTGGCAGAGGGCAGGCCCAATCCCTAAGTGCAGCCCCTGGTCAGGCTCAGAGCAGGGCCGATTGGGGAGTTGGAGCGCCGCCCCATCATGCACAGAGCAGGGCGGATCGGGAGGTTGCAATGCCACCCTCAGTCACGCTCAGGGTAGGGCCGATTGGGGGGTTGGGGCACCGCCCCCGTCACACTCAAGGCAGGGTCGATGGGGAGGTTGCGGCGCCACCCCCTGTCACGCACAGAGCAGGGCCAATCAGGGGGTTGGGGCGCTGCCCCCTGTCACGCACAGAGCAGGGCCAATCAGGGGGTTGGGGCACTGCACCCTGTCACACTCAGGGCAGGGCCAATGGGGAGGTTATGGCTCTACCCTGTCACACACAGAGCAGGG
>NW_005368569.1:1540525-1545245 GCF_000412655.1 Myotis brandtii | reverse complement strand
TTGGAGTCTGCAGCAAGCAAGCCTCGTGCTCACTTCAGTGCCTGGCTGCCGGCCGCCATCTTGGCTGACAGTTAATTTGCATATACTCACTGATTAGCCAATGAAAATGGTAGCGGTCGTACGCTAATTACCATGTTTCTCTTTTTTCTAAAGATCTGGATACATAAATAAACATTCATACCAATGAAAAAGTTTTCTGAAAAAAGTAAACAAACCCAACTCTATGTGGTGATTTAATACATGGTAAAGTTGTCTTTTCTAATCAATTATATACTAGAAAGATTCTATAAATGGTATTGTTATGACTGATAAGCCATTTGGAAAATAAAGTCATTACACTATTCTTCAGTCCTTAGCTGGACTCGAGTCTATATAAATATATACATATAAAATTTACAAATACAATATATAGTACAAACACTATAAATATTTACAATATAAAATATAACACATATATATTATGTTACACGCATATATTATACATATAAAAACTTTATTAGAAACATGTGAAAATTAGATTTTTATCTATCTTTAAATTATTTTAGAGTGGAGTAAGACTTTCAAATATAACACAAAACTCAAAAGCCATAAATTTGAACACATAAAATTTAAAAATTCCTCTACACAGTGAAAAAAATCAAACTTATGAAGTTAAAAGATAAAAATTAGGAAAAACAACAACCACTTGCCACAAATATGAAAAGGCAAATTTCATTTGTATATTGAACTCTTAAAAATATAAAAAGCTTATTCCCAATTAATTTTACTAGTAACTTAATTCATACTATAATCCATCTTTTACAAAAACCTTTCTTAGATAAGAAAATTCCTTCTAGCCCTGGCCTGGTAGCTCAGTTGGTTAGAGCGTTGTCCCAATATGGCCAAGGTTACAGATTTGATCCCTGTTCAGGGCACATACAAGAAACCACCAATAAATGCATAAATAAGTGAAACAGCAACCAATGTCTCTGTCTCTGTCTCTCTCTCTGTTTCTGTCTCTCCCTCTCTCCCCCCTTCCTCTCTCTCTCTCTCTAAAAATCAATAAATTAAAAAAGAAAATTCCTCCTAGGGATTCTTAAATGTAATTTGTTATCTACAATTCATTATCTACACACTTTTTTTAAAAACTTTTTAAAAATATATTTTATTGATTTTTCACAGAGAGGAAGGGAGAGGGATAGAGAGTTAGAAACATCAATGAGAGAGAAACATCGATCAGTTGCCTCCTGCACACTCCCTACTGGGTATGTGCCCGCAACCGAGGTATATGCCCTTGACCGGAATCAAACCTGGGACCCTTGCGTCCGCAAGCCGATGCTCTATCCCCTGAGCCAAACCGGTTAGGGCATATCTACACACTTTAATTATAACTTTAGCCTATCTAAAGATACTTTTAAGACTCAGAAGAAAATAAATGCAGACTTTGTTATTTGTCTGGAAGAAACAGAAAAACATAAAAGAGGAGAAAAAATGGTCAAACAATTCCATATAGATAATGTAGTTTACATGCCGCCAATAATCCATAAGTATGAATGACAGGCAACCATTTCATCAACTCACCGAAATATAGGGGTGTGGCCAGGCTTGGGTTTGCTCCAGGTAAAGGGTGAAGGAACTGAAAGAAAGTGGTCACCAGATGAATCTTTCTTTAAAGCATACTGAGATCCAAGGCCATCATCTATTGAAGTCTCCCGGGATGGTGATAAATTCCCTTGGTCATCTGAACAGAGCTCTAAGTTTCCTGGTAGTACAGTAGCTTGATCTTCAGAAGTCTTCCTTGTTTTTAGAGGGATATCAGTCTCTACGTAGTATTGAAATGGTGGAAGAAGTGCTGGACCAAGGCCTGATCCACCTTGGACAGAAGCATTGAGCCACGTATCTTCTGTTACACTTCCCCTGGGGGAGTGACCAGGAGAAGGAACAGGTGAGTGATGTGGTGAAAGGGACCCAGCATAACAAACCTCAGCACTAGAGTGTCGCCGTTTCCCACAGGGGGAAGTAGGCCTTGATGAGGGTCCTGAGGCTGGCCTGGGGCTCAGCCAATTCTCATCAGTGATACTAGATCTAGGAGAGTGGCAAGGAGATTGCCTGGGTGACAGTGAGTGTCCAAGTCCATATTGCTGATGCCAGGATTCTTCTCCAGGGCAGCCCCCTGGAGAGCCACCAGGAGAAGTCAGAGGGGATCCAAGAGTAAATCGGGCAGCAGCTTCATTCAATTCTGAATCCACATCATCATAAATATGTGAAAGAGATTCACAAGAAGATGCATCTGAGAACCAGCTTCTAGAAGAGATGCTGCTGGCAGGACTAGGACTAAGGGAAGACTCTCGGTAAGATGGCTCAAGAGGAAGATAGAGATGATCTCTAGAAGGTCTTTCCAAATATTCCTTTTCTGGGTCATTTATGTGTAGGTCATCTTCATGAGCATCTACTTCTTGATGACAGTTAGGAGAGATGGATGTGATTTGAATACTTGGGCACTCAAATGGTTTGGGACCACCTAATGGGCTGTATTTAGATTCTGGAATCTCACAAGTTCCTTCATAGTTTTTGTGACCTTGGAGCTGAAACGATGATGACAAAATAGAAGGGTGAGACGGTAATCCATGATGTGGTAAGCAAAGTGGTGAGTTTAAAGTAGATGGAGGTGGATCTACATTAAAGATGTAAATGGATGCACAATCATCTGGTTCAAGATCTATGGAGGGGAAACAAAAAAAAAAGATCAACAAAACAAGAAATTAGAAAATTTAGATGTATAAATTACTAGATGGAAAGTAAATAATAATAATCTTGAGAGAAAAAAGGGGGAATAGGGGCACATTAGCTCCATTAAGAGTGGTGTGTGGACCTAGCCGATGTAGCTCAGTTGGTTGAGTGTCATCTCATGGCCCAAAAGGTCACTGGTTGGATTCCTGGTCAGGGCATATGCCTGGGTTTTGGCCTCAATCCCTTGTAGGGGTGTGCAGGAGGCAGCCAATAGATGTTTCACTTTCACATAGATGTTTCTCTTTCTCCCTTCCTTTCTCTCTAAAAATCAAGAGTGGTATGTTTAACCAAATGTATCTGGTTATTTCCATAGATATGTATATAATGTTTTTCTATTCCCATACTTTCTAAAATGAGAATCAGAAAACATTATCTGCAAACAATAAATGCTTTACAAAAGAAATAATCATATCCGTAATTCTAAAAAATATTCATAGAATTATAGAATGATATAATCATATAAATTCAGCCTCATCTGGAGTCTATAGGCTAAAAGAGTAAAGAATAAAACTGAGTCTTTGAAAGGTTTTTAGTTGTAAGTATACACATTAAGTTTATTCATGAAAAGGACTATAGATGCAACTTAGGAGACCAAGACTCTAGTCTACCTGTGCCATTAACTGTGAGCTCTTAATCAAATCACTTAGTCTTTCCAAGGCCTTAGTTTCCTTGCAGTAAAATTCATAACTTTTCTTTTTGTTAGGGAAATTTTTATGATTAACAGTAACAGCTTTTTCTTCCACAGTCACACCATCAAGATTCACACCTTTGGTCATAGCAGACCAGATTATGAAAGTCCTGTGATGCCACTGGGTCATTTACCTCAACTAGAAAATAATTCATTGGAGCCTTAACTTATGATTGATTGTTAAAGCAATCCTAATAAGGATTGAACTTTTTAAATGCACCCCTTGCTGGAGTATTTAACACTAAACAGCTCCTGGCAAATTAGCTACTGAGAGTGTTTGTAGCAATAAGGATATTTTGCAACATCACTTTTAGGAAAAAGTAATTATGATCTATTTTCACAGAGGCTGAAGTACTAAGCCCTAGTATAAGGTACTGGTTGAATACCTTCACTTTTTCCAAAGAGATCATCATTGGGAAACCAAAGATAAAATGTTCATAGATACAACAGAGAGAAGCACAACCTCTCCTCAAAAGTACCCAAGATCACATTGTTTCATTACATTAGTACCCCCATTTTTAGACTTCTGGTGTTGCTATGATTAGCCAGCATCCTACTATTTAACTATTTCCATAAGTCCTAGATTTTGGAATGTTTAAGGTGTTGTTAGTGAACATATTCAGTAAAGAGTTTTTACATGTTATTAAAACAACAAAACCCCCTAGATTTAAACCCTGGCTATGCCAGTCCATAGCTGTGTGAAACTTAACCTGCTCAAATCTCAGATTTCTGAGGCTGTTTTTTTCTATTAAACTGACAGGAGGTAAGTAGAGTGATAACACATAGAACTATTTTTAAGACAAGCAACCTAACACAATGACTAACAGTAAGAACTCAATACATGACAATTACCCTGTCTTTCCCTTTTTAAAATTTAAGATGGGCATACTATATTTTATTTTTTTAAATCTAAAATATTAAATTGAATTTTTATATATTTTTTAAATTGATTTTTTACAGAGAGGAAGGGAGAGGGATAGAGAGTTAGAAACATCAATGAGAAACATCGATCAGCTGCCTCCTGCACACCCCCTACTGGGGATGTGCCCGCAACCAAGGTACATGCACTCCTACTATGTAAAGACATTTGTTTTAAAAGACTTGTTTTAATTTGTAACATTGGAGGGACATGAGTATCATCAGTCTTACTTCAGTTTCTCCACCCAAGAGGTTATTTTTAAATTTAGTAGTAAAATAGCTCTATATGAACTGTGGTGTTTCTAGGCTTCAAAGAGCCAGAAAACCCAAATCAAAGTAGCTGAA
>NW_005368569.1:1535204-1540409 GCF_000412655.1 Myotis brandtii | reverse complement strand
TAGAGGTTACTTATTATCCAATATAACAAAAGGTCCAAAGGTAGGACAGCTCCAGAATTAGTTATTTCATCAGTTGAACAAAGTCACCAAGAAATCAGTTTCTTTCTACATCCACATTATTTCCCTTTTTGGGATGCTAACTTTGTGCTATTCACTTCAACCATAGATATGTGTATTTGTCCTAAACAAGAAGCAATGTGATCATTTACTTAACTGTAATTTTTTTAGCAGCCACTAATAGCTGTTATGTTCTAGACCAGCGGTTCTCAACCTGTGGGTCGCGAACAATGAAAATACATCCTGCAGCCCTAACTGGTTTGGCTCAGTGGATAGAGCGTTGGCCTGCGGACTGAAAGGTCCCAGGTTCGATTCCGGTCAAGGACATGTACCTTGGTTGCGGGCACATCCCCAGTGGGAGGTGTGCAGGAGGCAGCTGATCGATGTTTCTCTCTCATCGATGTTTCTAACTCTCTATCCCTCTCCCTTCCTCTCCATAAAAAAATCAATAAAATATATATTTTAAAAAAAAGAAAATACATCCTGCATATCAGATATTTACATTATGATTCATAACAGTAGCAAAATTACGGTTATGAAGTAGCAACGAAAATAATTTTATGGTTGGGGGTCACCACAACATGAGGAACTGTATTAAAGGGTCGCGGCATTAGGAAGGTTGAGAACCACTGTTCTAGACACTGAAAACAGGACTGTGTACAAGAGTACACAAAACAAAGTCCCCATCCTCAACTTACATCCTAGTAACATATGTCAGGTGGTGACATCTGATTTAAGGAAAAATAAAATAGGGTAAGGTGAATAAAGTAAGAGAATGAGAGAAAGTTATTTTAGATATGGAAGTCTGGAAAGGTTCTTTCTCCAATATTTGAGGAGATAGCCAAAGGATATTTGGAACTGAGCTATACAAAGTCTAGGGGAAGAACACTGCAGGTAGAGGAAATAGTGTGTGCCAAGGCCTAAAGATAGAGGATGGAGTAGTTCTGGAGTATATGAGAAAAAGCAAGAAAGCCAGTGAGGCCCAGCCGGTGTGGCTCAGTAGTTGAGCATTAACCCATGAACAAAGAGGTCACTGGTTCGATTCCCCATGAGGCATATGCCTGGGTTGCAGCCTCGATCCCCAGTAGGGGGGCATGCAGGAAGCAGTCAATCGATGTTTCTCTCTCATTGATGTTTCTATCTCTCTATCCCTCTCCCTTCCTCTCCCTAAAAATCAAGAAAAAAATATATTAAAAAAACAAAGATAAAAATGAAAGTGTGTGGGAATAGAATTGAGGGGTTAGAATGATAAGAGATAGGGATGAGGGTTGGGGAGGGGGCACTAGCTAGTCAAGTAAGGCCTCATAAATCAGTAGAATGAATGGTTTATATTAGAACCCACTGTAGGGTTCTAAGCAAAGTAATGTCATGATCTGATATATAATCTGATATACATTTAAAAGACTATTGCAATAACCCACATACAAAATAATAGAGCATAGGACCTGGGTGGTGATGGCTTGTAAAAACAGAAAAGCAGTAAGAAGTGAGGTGTTTTTTATTATTATTAAGGTAGAGCTGACAACTCGCTAATGAATTGGATGTGAGTAAAGGAGAAGTCAGGTTTGGGGCCTGAACTATTATAAGAAAACTAGAGGCCCGATGCATGAAATTCGTGCAAGGGGCTTGGCCCTTGCAGCTCCGGCTTCATCCAGAAGGTTGTCGGAAGGTCGTTAGGCTGTCCGGTCTAATTAGCATATTATACTTTTATTATTATAGATTATTATAGATGAGAGACCCCTGGCCTGTGTTTCTAAATGGTTAGAGCGTCAGCCCGCAGACTGAAGGATCTCGGGTTCAATTCTCAATCAAGAGCATGTACCTGGGCTGCAGGTTCAATTCCCAGCTCCAGTTGAGGTGCATGTGGGAGGCAACCAATCGATATGTCTCTCTCACATCAATGTTTCTCTCTCTCTGACTCTCTCTTGCCCTTCCACTCTCTCTAAATAATGGAGAAAATGTCCTCTGGTGAGTATAACAAAAACAAACAAACAAAAAACCCAGTTAAGATGGTCAATTTTATGTTATGTATATTTTATCACAATTTTTAAAAAATGGTGTCACCTTAGTTCAAAGGAGGACAACACCCAACTCTGAATTCTTAGCAGTCACTGAATTCTTTGCCACCACACATTTGCAGTTAAAACATAAAAATCAAGTTTTATTTAAGAATGTTACTTGATAAAGTAGCAAAAATTATTAATTTATTAAACTTCAACCCTTTGAGTAAAAAAAGAAGGGGGAAAGGAAGTCGTTCTTGAAAGACTATAGTTTCATTAAAACATAATTATCATATCAATGTCATTTCAGTGTTTGATTGATGCTGAAATCCATACCTTTCCGCCAAATAAACTTCAGATGAAGCAAACATATTCTGAATCAGAATGATGTCTTAAAGCAGTGATGGCGAACCTATGACATGCGTGTCAGAGGTGACACGTGAACTCATTTTTTTGGTTGATTTTTCTTTGTTAAATGGCATTTAAATATATAAAATAAATATCAAAAATATACATCTTTGTTTTACTATGGTTGCAAATATCAAAAAATTTCTATATGTGACACGGCACCAGGGTTAAGTTAGGGTTTTTCAAAATGCTGACACACCGAGCTCAAAAGGTTTGCCATCACTCTCGTAAGCCCAGATTCCCAACTCTAGACTTCTCAAATTCATGGTGCTTCAGAAATTTGACCATCTCAAGATTTATTTGTTCTGTGTTCCTTTAGCCACCAGGGGGCCCCAAGCAAGCATGCAAGTAATCTGGACAACAGAGGTTGCCTATGTATGATTTTACACAATAAAGCAGGGGTTGGCAAAATACAGCTCACAGGCCAAACCTCACTTATTACCTGTTATTCTTACACAATTAAGGATGGTTTCAAATAGTTGAAAAAAGATTAATACTGTTCCATGACACAAAATGATATGAAATTCAAATTCTGGTGTCCGCAAATAAAGTTTTATTGGAACATCGCCATGTTAATTTGTTTATGTATGGTCTCCGGTTACTTTCACACAAGTATAGAGTTGAGTAACTGTGGGAGATACTGCTTCCCACTACTACCTGGAATACAAACAAATTGTAGTGACACAGTTCTAACTTCACAGCACATTAAAAGGGCCAATCGCACATTAAAAGGGCCAAACAGAATTTATCCCAGGAATGAAAGGGTGGTTCAATATATAAAAATTACCACATTACTAGAAAGAAGGGGGAAAACACATGATCATATGAATTGACACAGAAAAAAATATCTGACAGAACTCAACACTCTTTCGTGATTTAACAAAACAAAACAAAAAAAACCTCAGTATGCTAGGAATAGAAAGGAACTTCCTTAAAATTATCAATGGCATTTATGAAAAACCCACAGCTAACATCATACTTAATGGTGAGAAACTGAAAGCTTTCCCCAGGAGTGGTAGGCAAACTGCGGCTCACGAGCCACATGCGGCTCTTTGGCCCCTTGAGTGTGGCTCTTCCACAAAATACCGACTTCTGCGCATGGGCCACGAAGTTTCAATCGCACTAGTGGTACATGCACGCCCACACGTGGTATTTTGTGAAAGAGCCACACTCAAGGGGCCAAAGAGCCACATGTGGCTCGCGAGCCGACCACTGCCCTAAGATAAAGAACAAGACGACGGCAGCTTTCACCAATGCTATTCAACATTGTACTAGAAAGTCCTAGCAAGAACAATTAGGCAATAAGAAGAAATAAAAGACATCCAAATTGTTACGGAAGAAAGAAGTAAAACTATTTCTATTTGCAGATACATGACTCTATATATAGAAAGTCTCATGTAATCCATAAAACACAACCAAAGCTGAAAAATAAATTCAGGAAAGTTGCAGGGTAGAAGATAAAACATAAAATTCAATTGTGCTTTTACACATCAACAATGAACAATCCAAAAAGGAAATTAAGAAAACAATTTTATTTACAATAGCCTCCACAAGAATACAATACTTAGGAATAAATTTAACCAAGGAAGTAAAAAGCTTGTATACTAAAAACTACAAAATATTGCTGAAAGAAATTAAAGACCTAAATAAATGATAAGATTTCTTTTGTTCATGGATTGGAAGTCTTAATATTGTTAACACTCCAATATTCCACAAAGCAAAGTCAATGCAATCCCTATTAATTTCTATGGGTTTTTCTGCAGAAATGGAAAGACCAATCCACAAATTTATATGGAACTGAAAGGGGCCCGAAACAGCTAAAATCATATTGAAAACAACAACAACAAAGAAAGACAACTCACACTTCACAATTCAAAACTTACTACAAAGCTATAGTAATCAAAACAGTGTTGTGTTGGCATATAATGACTGATATATAGACTAATGGAACAGAATTGAGAGTCCAGAAATAAACTCAAAACATCTATGGCCAACTATTTTTTACAAGGGTGCTAAGACAATTCAATGGGGAAAGAACAGTCCCTTCAACAAACAATGCTGGGACAACTGAATAACAATATACAAAAGAATGAAGTTGAACCTGTCCATCTCATACCTTATATAAAAATTATCCCAAAATAGACCAATGAGCTATATATAAGAGCTAAAATCATGAAACTCTTAGAAGAAAATACTAGTATAGGTATGTACCTTCATGACCTCAGATTTGGCCATGGGTTTCTTAGATTTGATACTAGAAGTATGAGCAACAGAAGAATAACTAGATAAAATGGATTTCATAAAAATTAAAAACGTTTGTGCGTCAAAAGGTACTATCAAGAAAGTGAAGACAGACAACAGTGTGGTGATTGTGGGGGATGGAGTGGGTGGAGGAGGGTATCTATCTATCTATCTATCTATGTATGTATGTGTGTGTGTGTGAGAAGGGTATCTATCTATCTATCTATGTATGTGTGTGTGTATACACACACACACACACATATATATCCTATATAATAAAGATGTAATATGCAAATGGTCGTTATGCCGTGACACCTAACGACCAACCGCGTAATGACCAAATCACGGATCAGCAGAAGGGTGGGGCAGCAAGCTACAAGCAGGTGGCGGAGAGCTACAGGAGGGGGCAGGGCAGCAAGTTATGGGAGGGGGCAGAGGGAGATACAGAAGGGCGGGGCAGCAGGCGGAGAGCTACAGGAGGGGGCAGCAAGCTACTGGC
>NW_005368569.1:1534510-1535136 GCF_000412655.1 Myotis brandtii | reverse complement strand
GGAGAGCTACAGGAGGGGGCAGGGCAGCAAGCTATGAGGGGCGGGGGGAGCTACAGGAGGGCGGGGCAGCAGGCAGAGAGCTACTGGAGGGTGGCAGCGAGCTACTGGTGCACGGATTCGTGCGCAGGGCTACTAGTATATAATAAAGAGCTAATATGCTAATTAGACCAAACAGCAGAACGACCATCTGGGCATCCTTCCAGACGACCGTCCATACAACCTTCCGGACGAAGCCGGGGCTGCGAGGGCCAGCTGAGGCTGCGAGAGGCTGCGAAGGGCTGTAAGGGCTGGCTGAGGCTGCGAGGGGCTGCGAGGGCTGAGCCTTTGAACAAATTTCGTGCATCGGGCCTCTAGTCTACACTAATAAAAGAGAAACATGGTAATTAGCGTACGACCGCTACCCTTCCCATTGGTAATCAGCATTATCCTTATGCAAATTAACTGTCAGCCAAGATGGCAGCCGGCAACCATGCACTGAAGAAAACAGGGAGGCTTGCTTGCTCCAGTGACTGGCGGACTCCAACGTTCCCCGCCTCACTTGCCGGCCTCCCAGCTGCAACTCTAAGCAACTATGTTGCAAATATAGAAGCTAAACAAAACCCCAGAAACCTGCGTTAGTCAGCCAG
>NW_005368569.1:1532574-1533155 GCF_000412655.1 Myotis brandtii | reverse complement strand
TTTGTGCACCGGGCCTCTAGTATATATATAAAAGGCTAATATGCTAAGTGTCCAACCGGTTGCTATGACACACACTGACCACCAGGGGGCAGATGCTCAACACAGGAGCTGCCGTGATGTAAACTGCCTGTTTACAGAGAAACAGCATCACGGATCTGGCGCCCACAAAGCAACACTCGGCTTCCCCCAAGTGGGACACAGGCCCTGCCACCACCCCGGAGTGACAGCCCACCAAATCGCAGACAATGCTGCCAAGACCCCCATGGCGCCAAATGCGGTCCACAGCCCAGCCCAGCCCGAAAACAGTCACTGTGGGCACTGGGTAATGACATCATGTAGCAACGCCCAGTTTTCTCTCCCTCGTGACGACTAGCCTCCTTGGAGTTTCTTTAGCCCAGGAGCACAACTTGCTTTATAGGCCAGGTGGAAACATTTTATACTTTAACCAAATGTCTGTGAAGCGTTTTCCCTTGCTTCATCTCATTTGATCCTCACAGAAGTCCTGGAGTAGGTAGATAGGAGACTTGGTGGAATCCTATTTTATTTTCATTAGCTGGAAAACAGAGATTTAGAAAGCTTAG
>NW_005368569.1:1506042-1532453 GCF_000412655.1 Myotis brandtii | reverse complement strand
TGATCTACAATAATAATCTGCTTCGTGTTGATATTTACTGCTGTGTTGCTGACAATTACCTGAAAGAGAAGTTGGGGTGCTTCACTGGGCTGGAAAAAGTTTAGCTACATCAGAAAGCAGGTCTAATTAGGCAAGTTTATTCTACATATATAAAAGACTAAGTTGACTCGCGCATGCGCAATACATAGAAAGCTCTTGCTGGCGCCAATCGCACACGTGTGTTTCGAACTGTCATTGTTGATTGTGAATTTGGTTGACATTTCTATTATAGAGAAAGGGCGAATAGCGATATTAAAATATTTCTTCTAATTAATTTCCTTTCAATGTGCACAAATTCCTGCACCAGGCCACTAGTAGGTGGTATAAATGGTGATGGAGGAGACTTGACTTGGGGTGGTAAACACACAATACTATGTACAGATGATGTGTTGTAGAATTGTGCACCTGAAACCTGTATATTTTGTTAACCAGTGTCACCCCAACAAATTCAATGTAAAAAAAGGAAAGTGAAGACAACCCAAAAAATGGGAGAAAATATTTGCAAGTCACATATCTAATATATAATTACCATCTAATATATAAAGAACTCTTACAGTTCAACAACAAAAAGATAATCCAATTTAAAAAATGGGAAAAGGACTTAAATGGACATTTCTCCAAAGAAGATACATGAATTGGGAACAGCATATGAAGTGATGTTCAACGTCACTGGTTGGTCATTAAGGAAATGCAAATCAAACCACAAAGAGGTATCATTTCATACCCACTAGGACGGCTTTAATTAAAAACACACACACACACACACAGAGAAAATAAGAGTTGGTGAGGGTGTGGAGAAATAGCAACCCTTATACATTAGTGGTGACAAAGTAAAATGGTGCAGCAAAAATAGTTTGACAGTGCCTCAAAAAATTAAACATATAATTAGCATAGGACCCAGCAATTCCACCTCTACCAGTACATACACACCCAAGAGAATGCAGACATGTCTTCACAGAAAACTACTAAAATGTTTATAGCAACATTATCCATAATAGCCAAAAGGTAGAAACAACCCAAATGTTCATCAAGAGATGGGCGGGGAAGCAAATTATGGTGCATTTATACAATATGGACAAATGCTGCAACCTGGTGAACCTGGAAAACACCATGCTAAGGGAAAGAAGCCAGACAAAAAAGGTCACATATTGTATGATGCCTTTTGCCTTTTATATGATGTATCTAAATAGTCAAAAATCATAGAGACAGAAAGCAGACTAGAAGTCATCAGAGGACAGGGGGTAGAGTGGGAAGGAGTAGTGATAATTGATAACTTAATGGCGATGGGTGGGGTCTTCTCGGTTTTTTAAAAATATATATTTTTATTGATTTTAGAAAGGGAGGGGTAAGAGAGAGAGAGAGAGAGAGAAACATTAATTATGAGAGATAATCACTGTCTGCCTCCTCCTCCATGCCCCCAACTGGGGATTGAGCCCGCAACCCTGGCATGTGCCCTGACCCAGAATCAAACTAGTGATCTCTTGGTTCCTAGGTCAACCACTGACCAACACTGACGGGCTTAATTGTATACTTTTAAGTGGTTAATTGTATGTTACGTAATTTTCACCTCAATAAATAACAAAAACAAATTGAAAGACCTTCCACCAGTGAACTGAAGACACACTTGCCATTCCCAACTGAAGCTCCACTAAATGATAGTAAAAGGATTTTTTAAAGAGTGTAAACTCACAAAAACAAAAAGGACAGGAGGTGAAACCGTGGCAACAACAATTTTAGAAGCTGGAATGCAGTACTCATGGTAACTGATTTAGCACCTGAAAAAGCTAAAACTTAAGCCAGCAATGAAAAGAAAACTGATTTCCAACAAAAACCACTCAACATTCAGGAAATGTGCTACCATCAAGTAAATACTTTTGGAAGTAGAGGTGAAGACAAACCTGAAAACAAGATTGGCACAAAGCTTGTTCGAGGGCTGCAGTTAGCAAGTGCCGCTTATGATTAAAGAACTGTCATTAATATTTTGGTGCCTCATTTTAAAAAATAAGCAGATAGCCATACATCATCAAATATCTGAGAAAAGCTTCAATATTAAAGACAAGTGAAAAGTGGAGGAAAAAGTCTACGCAGTAAGAGGGAAACCTAAACCTATCCTCAATAACCTGAGAAAAAGAGATACTGTAACCTTGAAACAAGAACATGTGCTTATTTTTTTTAAAAGATAAAATAGGCATGCTCTCCCTTCTGGCTCCTACCCCCTACCCCCGTCCCCATCTTCTTCCTCCACAGGTGTGCATCTCCTAAACTCCAAGGGCAACCCCCACAAGACTTGCAACCTGGAGAGCAGAGCAGTGGCAGCTTGTCCCTGACTAACCCCCTGAACCTGTCCAAGGCCCCCATTTCTCTGACTTTCCATTAAGCCAAAGCAGCTCCGCTTAGGCTCATTTCTTTCCTATAACATTTCTAGAGAGCTGAAGCAGGCCCATCTAGGCTCTCTCTCCTGCTGCTTCTTCTGTCCTAAGTCCTTCCTTGTTTCACGGTCCCCAGCTTTAATAAATGTACTCTCAAAAATAAAAATAAAAATAAATAAAAAATAAGCCCTGGCCGTGTGGTGGCTCAATTGGTTGGAGTTTCATCTCATACAACAAAAGGTTTCAGGTTCCATTAGGAGGAAAAAGGAGGTGAAACCATGGCAACAACAAAAGTAAAAGAATTTTTTCAAAGGGTTAAGCAAAGAGACAAATAGGAAATGGAAGAGAATATTAAAATTTTCTAGGAGTCCCACAGTTGAAACTTCCAGTTCCAGAAGAAAACAGAAAATGAAGAGAAAGAAATAAAGCATCACTGAGGACCAGCACAATGAATGAAAACAGATCCATTCTAACATACATCATCATGAAATTTCACAACATAAAGGACAAAGAAAAGAATCTAAAAGACTGGCACTTTCTACAATGGAAAGTCAAAAGAAAATGGTTAAAACTGAAAAACATAGCAGTAAGAGCATTTTATCTAGAAATCTGAAGGCAAATACCAAAAGAAACTGATAAAAGAAATGAAAGCAACTGCCACGAGGCAGGAGAAAAAGGAAAGTGAGGTAGAGGCAGAGTCAAGGAACTTTTCCACAATAAGCTTTACTGAACACTGATTTTTAAAGCAAAGCATGTATAACTTCGATAATACTTATAATAACTTAAAAAAGAAATAGAACTTTGCAAGAAAAATGAGAGTTAACAAGCCATCAACTGGCAAAATTCAAGACGATTCACCAAACTTGGAAAGGAAAATTATTAGCACATTAGAAAGGAAATTAGAACAAAAATGATGAGTGATTTTAAAAGAAGAAAAATTAATGTTGAAAATGACATTATATTAACACAGCTAGAGTCAGGGGGAAAATTCACCAAGAAGCAAAAGAAATTGAACTAATTTATCCCCAAATTCATTAAGCAAAGGAAATCCACTTTATTCAAGAACATATTTTAAGCACAGTGTGGCCCTGGCTGGCATGGCTCAGTTGGTTGAGCGTTGTCCCATTCATGGAAGAAAGGTTGTTGGTTCAGTTCCCAGTCAGGGCACATGCCCAGGTTGTAGGTTAGGTCCCTAATAGGGGTGCGTGCAGAAGGAAACCCACTGATGTTTCTCTCACATAGATGTTTCTGTCTTTCTTTCCCTCTCTCCCCCCTTTCTCCCTTCCTCTCTCTCTAAAATCAATAAAAACATATTTTAAAAAAACAAAAAACAAGAAGCCCAGGGTGCTAGAATAAATGTGGAATTTCACACAGGTACTCAATTCTACTATATCCTACCAAAGCAGAAAGGAAATACTTCCTGAGAAGAGTTTTAAAAAATAAATGATTCCACTATTTCTGGGTTCTATCATTGCTGAAAAATAATAACAATGAACAGTTGATCAAAGGAATTCTCACAAAAAAAAGAAAAAAGTGGGAGAATCATTTGACAACCATTTACAGTACATTGCACTACAATGCTTGATTGTAGGAACAAAGTCAACATTAATAAAACAGTATAGAAATAGTGCTCACACACACACACACACATGCCAGCCAGACAATGGCTGCTACTATGGAAGACAATAACTTAGAATGACCATGAGAAGCTGTGGGGGGAAATCCCTTAAAAGCAGAGAGAAAGAAAAGTGGTCTAATTATGATTCCAACACAAATACAGAATGAAACCACACTAAACAAAAATTAGATTGTGCATCACAGTATTTAGGAGGTAGTATAGAATAACCCAACAAGTGGAGGACAGGGAATCAAAGGAGAAAAATAGAACAGAGAACACTTACTTTGGAGTCAAATACATCACTTAGTTTCAAGTTAGTCTGTCTGAGTTTCAATTACCTTATCTGTAAATTGAGGATAATATCTACACTGCAGGGTTGTTGTGAGGATTCTAGATAATCTGTATCAACACCCAGCATCATATCCAGAACAGACATCATATAAATGTTAGATTTATTATATATAACATTAATAAAACAGAAACCTGGGTCTCAACAACATACATATTACTATTGACTATAATTTTTAAGTCAATAGGGTTCTATTACTTAAAAAACAGCATATTATCTATAATAATAAAAGCATAATATGCTAATTAGACCAGATGTCCTTCTGGACGACCTTCCGGAAGAAGCCAGGGCTGCGAGGGAAGCCCGGGTCCCGGGTGCCTGCCACGGCCGGAGGGAAGCCCGGGTCCTGGGTGCCAGCAGCCAGGAGGGAAGGAAGGCCTACTCTTGCACGAATTTCGTGCATCAGGCCTCTAGTCAGATAATAAAAGCATAATATAAAAAATTTAAAAGTAGTCCTGTAATAAATCACATCAGTAAGTCCTTTACCAAGTGATATGAACACTAATCTTTATAATTTCAATGAGTATACATACAAGATCCACATTTTCTAGAAATTCATGTAATATAGTCCTTCCATTCCTCCCAAATACAACAATCTTTTATTTATTGATTTGTGAGAGAGGGAGAAGAGAGAGACGGAGACAGAGACAGAGACAGACATTGACTTGTTGTTCCCCTTACTTATGCATTCACTAGTTGATTCTTATATGTGTCCGGACCCAAACCGGGAATCGAACCCTGGCATACTGGGAGGACGCTCTAACCAACTAAGCTAGGGTCAGCACTCTTTTAGATAGAATTTCTTCTCTTAATCCCTTACTACTCTGCACTTTTCCCCTGGGCTTCAGGCTACTGACAAGAATGACACCTCCCACCTGACTTCTGTCTGCTCTCAATCTCTTAACAGGAGGTTCCCTCCATCCCCATCTCTCTAACATAGGCTGGTTCCCTTGAGGATGCTGCTTCTCTGGCAGTTATTGTAAGTGACACACCATTTAGCAAGGGATCTTTGATCCTACTTGACAAACATAGCAGAGAGCCACTAATTCCTATACCACCCTCAAAAATATATGTATCTCTACAAATACCTAATTTATCCTTTTCCTTTCTTTCTCATGAAAAAAAAAATGACCTGTCTTCCATTTAAAGCTAATTTCTCCATCTAAATTCCATTCCCTAGTTCCATCAGTTATCTTCTCTCCCACAGCTTCAACATTCCCCAATCTGTCACTTCCTTTAAAAAGCTGCCCTGAGATCTGAATTCCTCTTTAGGGTCTCTCTCTCCTCCTTCCTCTAAAACACTGGTTCTCAATGGGGACAATTTTGCTCCTCAGGGATCATTTGACAATGTTTGGAAGTGTTATTGGTTGTTACCTCTGCAAGGGTACTTGTTGGAATATAGCAAGTAGGTGCCTGGGATGCTGCTAAACATCCTACAATATACAACTAAGACCCCCAAAACAAAGAATTATCAGTGTGAATTGTCAATACTACCAAAGAGACCTTGATCTAAAAACTAAATTTTTAGAAAGAGTAGTGTATTGTCACTATCTCCACTTACTTGCTTTTTTTTTTCTTTATCACTTTCAAAATTATCTAGCTTCAGGTCTCATCCAGCCTTTAATATAGTCTGCACACCTCTATCAATATCCCTGATGAAGTAGACAATAACCACTCCTTCTTAAACTACTCTACTTGAAAGGCAATAATAAAGATGAAAGCAGAAAATAAATAAAAACCTGTGACTCTTTACAGAAGATTTATTATTAACTGCCAAATTGCCGGGAGCCGGTCCATCCTTGCTGCTTGACACAGTCGCTGCAGAGAAGAAATGTCTGCACAGCATATGTTTCAAGGGACCTGGCGTATATAGCATACTGTTCTTAATATGTTTGCTCCCCTTAGCGCTATGTGTTTTAACCAAGGTCACCTCTCTGAGAAAGGTTGTTTCCCCAGGTAGGGATTTTTCCCTGAAGTTAGGGAGGAGATAAAACCCCTTAACTAAGTGCCAGGCGGGTAGTTAATCACTTTAACTACAAACAATCATGCTTAAGCTACATAATCTTTACTCCCTGGAATGGAGATAAGAAACACCCTAACCTTTGGAATAGAAATTGATAGGATTAAAATCAACTGGTATAAATACAGATGTAACAAGACAACAAAAAACAGAACCTAGAGACAGAACCTAGCGAGACAACATGGCAAAAGATCCGGGACAGAACCTGGCTACAGATCTTGGCTGGAGATCCTGGCTAGAGATCCTGGCTAGGCTGCTGATCAACTGAACGCTGTCTCTGTGTCATTCCTTCTTCGCCGACTCCGTCCACACCTTTGGGGATCCCTGGACCTGCTGGGGTTGGACCCCAACACCAAATATCAGGAACTAAGAGATATCTTTCAACAGGTGACTGTATAAACTAACTTCAGTACATCCATACAGTGGAATGCTTTATAGTGATAAAAAGAAACTAGCTAGTAATACATACAATGCCATGGTTGAATGTCTCATCTTTAAATGCATTATGCAAATTGAAAAAAAAAAACTAGACACAAAGGGAAGAGGGAGTGGGTAACTACAAAGGTGGTCCATGGGAGATTTTTAAGATGATGGAACTGTTCTGTATGATATTGGGGTAAGGAATACATAACTCTATACATTTGCCAAAATCCATACAACTATACATCATAAAGAATGAACTTTAACATATGCAAATTTTAAAAAATCAACCAGAAGTTTGGGAGATTCCAAGATGAAATGCACACAATGTAAAAAGAATGTACTATATTACAAGCATATAACATATCTTCAAAAAGTATGCAGGATATATAAAAAACTCTTACAACTCAACAAAAAGACAAACAACCCAATTTTAAAATGGTACTGCTTTTAGAACTTGAATACACATTTCTCCAAAGACAATATACAAATAGCTGGTAAACACATGAAAAGATACCCAACATCATTAGTCATTAGGGAAAAGCAAATCAAAACCATAGTGAGAGACCAAAAATTAGAAATAATAATTATTAGCGAGGGTGTGCAGAAATTGGAACTTTCATACATTGCTAATGGGAATGTAAAATGGTGTTGCTAGTGTGGAAAAAGTCTGGCAGCTCCTCAAAGAATTAAACATGGAATTAACATATAATTCAACAATTCTACTCTTAGGTATATACCCAATAGAAATGAAAACATCTCCACACACAAAAATTTGTACATGAATGTTTATAGCAACACTTATAATAGTAAGACCTGTATACTGAAAACTACAAAACATTGCTGAGAAATTAAATAATAGTAATATGTAATAAAATAATAAATATATAATAAAATAATAAAGGAAATGGAGAGAGACATTTTATTCATGGATTGGAAGACTTAATACTGATAGCAGTTCTCCCAAAACTGTGCTATAGATTCAATACAATCCTAATAAAAATTCTGATAGGTATTTTTGTAGAAATTAGCAAGCTGATTCTAAAATTTACATAAAAAGTCAAAGGATTTAGAATAGCCAAAACAATTTGATAAAGAACACAATTGAAAAAGTGACACTATTTGATTTCAAGAGTTACTATAAAGGTACAGTAATCATGATATTGTAGTATCAGTAAAGGACACAGAGCTCAAAATAGAACAGAGTCCAAAAGTAAACTCACTCATGTATAGTCAACTAATTTTTAACAAAGTTGCAAAGACAATGCCGTGGAGAAAGGACAGCCTTTTCAAAGGAGATAGCCTTTTCAATAAACAGGGCTAGAAGAACTGGATATCCGTATGTTAAAAACAATGAACTTGGGGCCTGGCCCGGTAGCTCAGTTGGTTGGAGCATCCTCCCATATACCAAAAACATTGCAGGTTCAGGGCATGTACAGGAGGCAACTGATCCATGTTTCTCTCACATCGATGTCTCTCTCTCTCTCCCTTCCTCTCGCTCTGAAAATCAATAGAAACATATCCTCAGATGAGGATTAAAAAACACACAAAAACAATGAACTTGGGTCCATACCTTACATCATACACACACAAAAAAACTCAAAATAGATCATAGACCTAAATGTACAACTGAAAACTCTAAAACCTCCAAAAGAAAACCTAAAAGAAAATATTTGAGAACTTAGTTTAAGCAAAGATTTCTTAGATATAACATCAAAAGTATAATCCATAAAAGAAAAAATTGATAAATCAAATTGCATTAAAACTAAAAACTTCTGTAAAACACACTGTTAATGAAAAGACAAGCCATAGAGTGGGAAAAACTCTTTGTAAGGTGTGTATCTGATAAAAGATGTGCCTAAAAATAGTAAAGAATTCTCAACACTTAAGAAAATCCAGTTTTAACAGAGGCAAATACTTCAATGGATACTTGACTAAAAATGATAGATATATGATAAAAACAATGCTTAATAGTATTGGTCATTAGGGAAATATAATTTAAAGCCATAATGAGATACCACTACTCTTCAGAATGACTGAAATAAGAAATAGTGATACCACTAAATGCTGCCTAAGATGCAAAGATACTGGGCAACATATGCTCTGCTGGTGGGAATGTAAAAGCTTGGCAGTTTCTTACAATACTAAACTCCCATATTGGAGGTTGGGAGGCAACTACTTTTGGGAACTTACAACCAAAGAAATAAAAACATATTCACACAAAAACCTATACACAAATATTCATAGTAACTTTATTCATAATAGCCAATAATTGGCAATAACCAAATGCCCTTCAATGGGTAAAGATTAAACAAATTGTTTAAACAAAGGTTAAACATAGAACAACATAGACTGATGAACAGGGACAGATCCAAAGACAGAGAAACAGCGATCAGACTATCAATCCCCAGAGGGAAAGCAGGGGAGGGTGGGGGTAAGAGGAAGAGATCAACCAAAGGACTTGTATGCATATGGGGGGGGATGAGGACACACTTGTAATACCTTAACCAATAAAGAAATTAAAGATTAAAAAAAAGGTTAAACAAATACTACTCAGTAATTAAAACTTAATATATGCAACAACTTGTAAGAATTGCTAAGAAATTAGACTAAGTGATAAAATCCAACCTTAAAAGGTTAAATACTATATGACTCAATTTATATAACATTTTCTTGAAATATAATTATGGAGATGGAGAACAGTTAGTGGTTTACAGGAATTAGAGACTGGGGAGGGGAGGAAGGAGGGAAGTGGGTGTGACCATAAAGAGGTTAGTGAGATGGAACTTTGTGGTAATGGAATAGTTCTGTATCTTGACTGTGATGATGGTTACACGAATCAACATGTGTGATAAACTGCATAGAACTACACACACACACACACACACACACACACACACACACACAAATGAGTGCATGTAAAATTGATGACATCTGAATAAGTTTGGTGGATTGTACCAATTTTATTTTCCTGGTCCTAATATTATACTACAGTTATACAAGATGAAACTGGAGAAAACAGAGTGAAGGATACCCAGAACCTCCCTTTATATATATATTTTTGTAACTTTCTGTGAAACTATAATTATTTCAAAATAAAAAGTTTTAATAGGCAAGACCTGAACAGACACTTCACCAAAAAAGACATACAGATAGCAAAAAAAACACATAGAAAGATGCTCAGCAGCATTAGTCGTTAGGGGAATATAAAATAAAACCATAAGGAAATACCACTACACACCAATTAGAATGCCTAAAATTAAAAGGACTAACCATACCAACTGGTGAGGATGTGGAAATGTTCATTCCACTGCTAGTAGAAATGTGAAATGATACATCCACCTGAGCCAAGTTCGGGAGTTTCTCGAAAAGTTAAACTTATACCTATCATCCAAAGGTAAAGGAAATATGTCCGCACACAGACGAATGCATGAATATTCATAGCAGCTTTATTTGTAATAGGTCAAACCTGGAAACAATCTAAAAGTCCATCAAGAGGTGAATGGGTAAAATAGTTGTGTTATATGCATACAATGGAAATTACTCTCCAATAAAAATGAATAACCTACTGATATGCTCAGTAATGTGGATAAATCTCAAAATAACAATGCCAAGTGGAAGAAGCCAAACCAAAAAAGAGTATATACTTCATGACTCCATTTATGTGTTTTCTATAGTGACTTCAATGGTTGTCTAGGTAAAGGGGAAAGGTGAGTGTGAGGGAATGATTACAAGGAAACTTTGGGGGTGATAAATATGTCCACTATCCTGAATGCAGTGAAAATTTCATAGATATACATGTGTCGAAACTCATCAAACTGTACACTTTAAATAAGTACAGCTTATTATTGAAGGGGATCAAAATATACCACATCAAAACATACCACTTCGGCATAAGGACTGAGCTGAAGGTAAATGAAAAAGAGAAGACATAGGAAGAACTCTTTGCCTCTCCCTTGCTGCCTAAAAAAGCAGGGCATAAATTTCTCTTTGTAAAGGGGACATAAATTTCCATTTATAAAGGTGTTCCCTCTCTAGTACCAGGAAAAGGAGAACTACTCTTATCTGCATAACAAATCTTACAACCCTTATTTATCATATATTTCGCAAGCATCTTGCCACAATTTACACTCTCCAGAAGCCAAAACTCCTCTTTTATTTTGTCTAGTTTCTTCTCCACACTTGATCCTTCTGGTAAAATGATATATAAGCCTCTCAGACTTCTCATAGTACGTGGCACATTTTACTAAATTGAATCATCTTCCCCCTCTCTCTACCTTCAAACTTGTTTCTCTATCTACCACAACTGACCCAAACTAGAAAAATAAAAATAATCCTCGCCTCCTTTCTTTCCTTACTCAATTGATATCAGGTCCTATTGATTTCTTTCTCCTAAATCTGTCTCAGCTTTATTCCCACCTTGTCATCTCTACTACTCTGCCCTTATCATTTCTCAGGTACAACATTTGCCCCACCTCCATTCCTGCCTTACACAATCCATTATCCACAGTGTAACAGAGAGATCTAAGACAAATCTGACATTCCTGTCCAGCTCAGAATCCTTTGCAGCGGTTCTCAACCTGTGGGTCGCGACCCCTTTGGCGGTCGAACGACCCTTTCACAGGGATCGCCTAAGACCATCCTGCATATCAGATATTTACATTACGATTCATAACAGTAGCAACATTACAATCATGAAGTAGCAACGAAAATAATGTTATGGTTGGGTCACAACATGAGGAACTGTATTTAAAGGGCCAGAAGGTTGAGAACCACTGCTTTAGTGGCTCCTTGCTATCTTTAATCTAAAAGCCCAAAATCCTCACTACAGCATAATAGGCTCTCCATCTCTAGCCACATCTGATTACTATAGCCTGATCTTCAACCTTTCCAAATTAAAGGACTATGCTCTCTAACTTGTGTCTTCAGGTGTGGTCATCAATGGGCCTGAAATGTACTTGCTACCTATCTACTCAGGAAACACAATATACTGGATTTAGCTCAATTGTAACTTCTTCTCTGACCTCTCAAAGTTAAGCTGTCACTTATGCTCTCAGAGGGCCTTCTCCGTACCTGTATTATTAACATGTCCACTCCAATAAAGTGACACAATAAGTTTTATCAAAAGATTGAATAGTTTAGTGTATTCACTCAGCTAATGGTCCCTTCCCTTTTAAGATCTTATACAATGTTCTTATTTAGTTTCTACTTTCTCTTCCCAGATCATATCCTTCTATTTTATCTTTCAGAGTAGCCTTAAAGACAGAGAGTAAAATAACACACTTTCAAAAAAATTTAAAAATACTTTATTATCTCTATTTTGAAAAATCAGGATTGGCTTAATTAGATGACTCTGTCTTTATGCTTCTGGATATTTGCTTGACTATCTGATTCCACTTGAACCACAAGGAACACAGAAATCTACTAGCCATACTTCATTCTCTGCACTTACATAAGCTCCCATGTCCACCCCCAAGAACTCTAACAACATAAGAGAAAAAGCCAATATCAGAAAAAGTAATTACATAGTAAAAGCCAAGGCCAGAAAAAGTAATTGCATAGTAAAAACTGTGTTTATATTTTAAAGTTCCTCAATTGCTAGCATACTATGAATAGTAAGTGCAGAAGATTATTTTGGTTGATTTCAACCCCCACTTCAGCATCTATTTTCTCCTCCCTCCCAACAGATTTTCTCCCATATATCTACTCCACTTCCATGCAGCCATGTGCTTCAGGAGAAGCCAACCACATCCTCCGGCCAAGGGATGGGCCTGGCTGGCTAAGAATAATTCCATCAGTCTTTACCAGAGACTAATTTAGGAAAAGGAAAGTAACCCAATTTTGGTCAATGAATGAGAGGTTAAGTTTGCTGTAGGTTTCTGGAAAAGTCCTTCCTCACTTTAAAGAATAGAGCCATGTGAAGTCAGTGTATCTCTTTCCCTTCCCCAACCAAATGTAACTAATTGCAAATGTTTAAAATAGAAAATTTAAAGAATTACTATTCCTTTCAAATAGTGATCAGATGATAAAAGTCAACAAGAGTTTCAAAATAGGGATCAGTCAATATTTACTAGGTAACATAACAAAAAAGCCTTCTTGTCTTTGCTCTGAAAAAGAGTTCTGGAAAAGCTCAGAAACAACTGGGTATGTGTAATAAAGAAATAGGTACTAGACAAAGAGAAGCCCAACAGGCAGTGCTGATCTTAGGAGATAAAAATAAGTGGCAGATGGCAAATTGATCAAAATATCGAAGGAAAAAATGTGTGTCAGTGTTAGTAGCTACAGAAGGTAGAACAGTTTTACTTGGGTTCTAAATTCATCCAAAGAAATAAGTAGTACTCATATACCTTTTGGAACATGTGAAAGCAAATGTTTAAAAAAAAACCCACAAAAACCTGCCCTAACTAGTAATTTAGCATTTTTAAAATTCTGAACTTTCCCCTCATTTAGGTTCAGGGCAGTTTTAATGACAAATCTAAAAATGTTTTAAAATTTAAATCTGAAGTGCAAAATAGACTGTGAAGGTCACAAATCAAACTGCAACCAGCACAACATGGGAGGGAGTTGCCAAAGAGAAAGGCCAAATCCTCAGCATTTAAACTACAAGGCCTCTTGACCTCTAGGTCCACAAGGAAGCAAAGAGAAAAGGCCCAGAAGAGCCAAATTTGGGCCTAGCACAGTTAGCTGTGCAGACACTCTACTGGCTTGGCTGTATCACTGCTACCATTAAAAAAAATTTTTTTTTTTAAATTTACTCATTTTAGAGAGAGAACAGGGAGAGGGGGGAGAGACAGAAACATATAAGTCCTGACCAGGGATGGAACAGGGGACCTTGGCTTATTGGGGCAATGCTCTAACTGCAGCCCCTTGAGTGTGGCTCTTCCACAAAATACCACGTGCAGGCGCTCACGTACAGTGTGATTGAAACTTCATGGCCACACTCAAGGGGCCAAAGAGCCGCATGTGGCTCGCGAGCCGCAGTTTGCCGACCACTGCTCTAACCAACTGCACTACCTGGCCAGGGCTCCTCACTACTACCATTTTAAAATCTCTTGAGCAGGCAAGGAGTAAGAGGCTTCCCTCAAGTAGTCATTTTGAGTCAAAAGCAGAAAAATCTAATCACAGTAATACACGTGTGAATTGTAAATCCTGGCTCAGATATGTTTGATTCCATATGTTTGCCCATGAGTATTGGCTTCACCAAAGGAAAAATTGAATATTTCTGTACTAAACTCTTTCTGGGAGTAGTGGTGAAGCAAGTTGCATAGTAGTAAGAACCCAAGTCAAAAAACCAAGATTCAAATACCAATTCTTCTCCTTTCCAGATGGTCAATTCTACCTCAGGTATAAAATGGAAATACCTACCTCTTCCAGTTATCTTGAGGCTTGGAGATAATGTATATAAATATACCATGCACACAATAGGTACTCAATAACACTGAATTAAATATTTACCTAACAGAACACAAACAAAAAAGAAACAGTTACAAAAATGATCAAAATTATAGGCTGTGGGGGAAAATAAACCTCTAAGATTTTCAAGCATAAATTAAGCAATTTACTGGAGAAGACCAAAAAACTAGGAGCCAGAGGTCCTGGGTTTCTGTTTTGCAACTAACTAGGTTAAATGACCTTGGGCAAGTCAACTTGAACCTTAATTTCCTCTCATAAAATGAAAGGATTGACTTAGCCTGAAACTTTTAGCAATGTTACACAACCACCAATAGTGATGAATCTAGAACCCAAATCTAGAGCTCAATACTACTTCAAAAGGATGTTTTTAAACTGCCTCACAAAAAAGGAAAGACTATGAAATAGCATGTGGATGACAGAGGCTGTTCAGACAAATGTGTGGAGGAAAAAGGACTAAAAAGAGATGAATAAAATTAAAGATGATGAACCTGATATTAATGCAGAGAGTGAGCGATATAAAACAGACAGAGCACAATGATGAAGACCAATGAGGAAGCAGGTTATAGATGCAAAGAAGCAGAAGTGGAAGATAACCTTAGCTGTGACTTTCAAAACTGAATTTGGGGGAATATAATATGAAGAGAAAATTATAGAAACCCAAACAGGAGATGACCAAGACTTGACTTTGGCGTCGAGCAGAGACAAAAGGAAAGATACAACTCATTTTCAGGAAGTGGCAAAATTTAGCAACCAATTAACCCACTAAAAAACAATAACCTAATTCAATAGAAAATAATTTTTTAAAAAATGTATTGAAGAACAGACATAGGAAATATGGCTTGAATAACAAGAACATCCCAATGAACAGTTTTAATATAATCAGAACTATGGAACCATCTCCTAGAGTTCTGTTTTTCAAACTGAAGGTAGTGATCTATTAGTGAGCCATGAACAATCCTCCTATATAATAAAAGGCTAATATGCAAATCCACCGAACGGCGGAACAACTGACGCGAGCGCTGACCACCATTCAACTACGAAGGCAGACACTCAACGCAGAAGCTGCCCCCTGGTGGTCAGTGCACTCCCACAGGCTGGGATAAGGGCTCCCCCCTGAGTACACAAATTTCATGCACTGGGCCTTTGGTTGTTGTTTTTTTAAAATATATTTTGTTGATTTTTTACAGAGAGGAAGGGAGAGGAATAGAGAGTTAGAAACATCGATGAGAAACATCGATTAGCTGCCTCCTGTACACCCCCTACTGGGGATGTGCCCACAACCTAGGTACATGCCCTTGACCGGAATCGAACCCGGGACCCTTCAGTCCACAGGCCAATGCTCTATCCACTGAGCCAAACCAGTTAGGGCCGGGCCTCTAGTTTTTTAAAATAATGAAAAAGAAAATGTCAGGGTAATGCCATAGCATAAAGATAAACACTTTTATGTGAAACTTCTATTTTCTGTGTATAAATATGTATGGTTGTGCTAGGTTGAAATGTTAAATGTATTTCTTACTTGATATCTTGGTCAGAAAGGTTTCAAGCCCTGGCCTGGTAGCTCAATTGATTAAGCGTCATCCCGACAGGCCAAGGTTCAGGTCCCATCCCAGTCAGGGCACATACAAGAATCAACAAATGAATGCGTAAATAAGTGGAACAAACAAACTGATGTTCATTCTCTCTCTCTATCTCTATCTCTATCTCTATCTCTCTCTCAAAATCAATAAAAAAATAAAATAAAAGGTTTCAAAACTTTGTACTAAGGAAGTTTTCAAACACAGAGAATATGAATCCCTATATATGTATCATCTAGCTTCAACAATTTCTGAATGTCATTTTTTTCCTGAATGTTATTTTTAATTGAAGAACCTTTACTGAACGGAAGTGAAAACTATAAATGTTGATAAATAGAGGAAATATCAAGTTTCCTTAATTTCTTATGTTGGAATAAAAAAACGAAAAGTAACATTTAGATAAAATTTTTTATATTTTCCTCAAAGATTTTTCTTAAATAAAGGACAAGGTTAAAACTTGTATTCCTTTAATATTTAATATTCAATCATAATATTCAATGATCTCACAAATGGCAAAATGGAAGATATAAATTTCCATTTTTGTGAGTTAACCTCTATAAATTATAAGATTAAAAATCTGTTCTTTTTAAAATATACTTTATTGATTTTCTACAGAAAGGAAGGGAGAGGGATAGAGAGTCAGAAACATCGATGAGAGAGAAACATCCATCAGCTGCCTCCTGCACGCCCCCCACTGGGGATGTGCCCGCAACCAAGGTACATGCCCTTGACCAGAATCGAACCTGGGACCCTTCAGTCCTCAGGCCGATGCTCTATCCACTGAGCCAAACTGGTCAGGGCTAAAAATCTGTTCTTATAATTAAGACCAAGTTCTGTAGTTTCATTTCATAAATATAAAAGTTCAAGTGAATTGACAATACTCAATAAATATTAGACTGATGGATACAAGCAACATGATCAAACATTAATTTCTTTTTAATTTTCAAAAAATAAATATAATAATTTTAAACCGTTCAATTATGAAATAAGTAAAATTTTCTAACCCCATATAGTCACTTCTTAGAAAGCATTTTAAAAATTAAAAAATACCTACTTGAAAGTATATAAAAATCAGTCTACTTCATATTTATATACACCACTAAAGTCACTTCACCATCCCACTGCTAATATTACCCAATCAAAAAGAGAAATGGATTTTGTAAATGACATACCACAACTAATTTTTATTTGTTTGTTAAACCACTTTTTAAAAATTACATATAATTGCAAATCCTATTAACTTCACAATGCTATTTTTTAAAGTGAACATTTTTCCTACCCTAATCTGCACCTTGAAGAACCTGAAGACTTTTTTAAATTTATTATGAAAATTTTAAAACATACACAAAAGTACAGAGATTATAATGAGCTCCCATACACCATGATCTAGCATCAGCAAATTTTGAATATCATTTTTTTCCTGAATGTCATTTTTACTTAACAACCTTTTTTCTTTTAAAGTAATACTAAAAAATATTTACATTTAAGTATAACTCACAAATGTCCGTTACGGTGTTCTGGCCAATGATTAACTTGATGGGGAAAAAATGCTTTTAGAAATATTTTAATATATAATACAAATCAACATTACTGAAAAAATTTATAAGTTCAAAGCTCACATAATCCTACCTATTTTATAATTAAACAACGAAGATGAAGAAAATGTAACACAAAATTAAAAAATACAGAAATTCTTTTTGATATTAATCCTCACCCAAGGATACTTTTCCCATTGATTTTTAGAGAAAGTAGAAGGGAGGGAGGGAGGAGGAGAGAGAGGAAGAAGAGAAAGAGAAACACTGATGTGAGAGAGACACATCAATTGGTTGCCTCCCCCACATGCCCTAACCAGGGCTCGGATCGGATTGAACCTGCAACCCAGGTATGTGCCCTTGACCACGAATCAAACCTGAGACCCTTCAGTCTGCGGGCCAACACTCTAACCACTGAGTACACAACACTCTAACCACTGCGGGCCAACACTCTAACCACTGAGTACACAAACATAGAGAGTCAGAAACATCGATGAGAGAGAAACATCCATCAGCTGCCTCCTGCACGCCCCGCACTGGGGATGTGCCCGCAACCAAGGTACATGCCCTTGACCAGAATCGAACCTGGGACCCTTCAGTCCTCAGGCCGATGCTCTATCCACTGAGCCAAACTGGTCAGGGCTAAAAATCTGTTCTTATAATTAAGACCAAGTTCTGTAGTTTCTAACCGGCCAGGGTTAGAAATTTATTTTAAAGCAACCAAAACATATTTCATTTTTTTATGAAAACATATTTAAAACATTAAAACTCTTACCTGCTTCTGTAACATAAAACCTACTGAAACCGTACATTTTGTCAGAAAATGAAGCCTTCAAGTTACTTCTCTAGTGTACCTGGGGTTTTCAGGCTGTCAAAGACATGTAGTTCCCTTATACCAAGCATGTCAAACTCATGGCCCACAGGCCACATGCAACCCAGCCAATATAACAGTATGTAAAAAATGTTTTCATAAAAATTTCATAACTTAATTTTTACAACATCCTGGTACACATAATTATTAATAACGAACTATAACGTTCGCTAATGACTGATTACTATTGTGTTGCATTCATTTTCCTTACACACCTTACGTGCAGATGCACCATTTCTCTCCACTAATACTAGCAGCGAATATTTTAGCAGCCTATTGCCACGTCATTAGTCTTGGACTGACTTGTTTGGTGTGCGCAACAGGAAATATTTCGCCTTCGGAGAACAAGAAAAATAGGTTTATTTGTGTTATGCTTATTAATTTATGCAGTTATTCAGTGTCTGGTAAATTAATGTTCAAGAAGAAATATTACTTTTTATTAAAATGTTCTATTATTTTATGTTAAAGATTACTCATTTACTTCAGCCCTTTATATTCAGCATGTCTCTATCAAAATAAACCTATGTTTCTATGAAAATTGAAGCTTTTGTTGTTTTGCGGCCCACATAAACTTAAACCTTGTTTATTTGGCCCATGTTAGCCTTTGAGTTTAACATGTTTGCCTTACACACAAGAATACCAATATGTTAATTAGAACTGTCCCAACAATTAAATTTCAGCTATCAATTCAAAGACAATTCACAGACCATTCTACAAATCTTACAGGTCCAATTGTTCTTCTAAAGTTTACCAAAGTGAGGCAAACAGGTGAGAGTCATGCAATGTATTTATATAAACACTAGAGGCCCGGTGCACAAAATTCATGCATGGGTAAGGTCACCGCCGGTCAGGGCCTGCAGGCTGGGGGCAGCTACTGCGTTGAGTGTCTGCCCCCTGGTGGTCAGTGCACATCATAGCAATCAATCATTCTGCTGTGCAGTTGATTTGCATATTAGGCTTTTATTATATAGGGTTACCAAATATGCAGAAATATATGTATACACAGGCTATGTTTGAATTAAAATTATGGCTGTTAATAAAGTTTGCTCCTGCTTGTGACTCTCCTAAGCCTCCCTGAACAAACTCCTCTTAAATTCCACTGTTACTTGAACCTCATATGGCATGCCTGGGCAAATTTGATGACTTGGATTTTGTTTTAGAAGCCAGGCTTACTGCCAAGTCTGCTGTGTCTACTCCCCTGACCCACCAGGACAGCATTAGACAACACCTCCCTTATTTATGTTACTGCTGTGAGCAAACTACCGCTTACTATCAAATGAGGCTCCACTTACTCAGGTTTCCTCTTTCTCTTAAGAGTAATGCAATTGACTTCACTGTATTATGGCTTCCTCAATACCGCCTCTTATTTAAAATAAAACATCATCCGCCCTAGCCAGTTTGGCTCAGTGGACAGAGCGTGGCCTGCGGACTGAAGGGTCCCAGGTTCGATTCCGGTCAAGGGCATGTACCTCGTTTGCAAGCTCCAGGGCGAGTGCAGGAGGCAACCAATCGATGTTTCTCTCACATCAATATTTCTCTCTGTCTTTCTCTCTCTCTAAAAATTAATGGGAAAAAATACCCTCGGGTGAGGATTAAAAAAAAAAAAGATGTTGAAAAACAAACAGATAAATAATAAGATAATTTTTAAAAATAAAATAAAACACCACCATATTGAATGATCAACTCCTCAATAGTAAGAAGGAAAATAAAGGACACATTCAACTCATTATATGCTCTTAAAAGATTTCCATTTTATATAGCAGTATTTCATTGCTTTCTCTCAAGAAAAACAAATTCCACATTTTCTTAACAAAAATGTCTTTCTGATCACACTTCATTGAAAAAATAAACATAAGCCCTAACTGGTCTGGCTCAGTGGATAGAGCATCGTCCTGCGGACTGAAGGGTCCCGGGTTTGATTCCCGTTAAGGGTACATGCCCGGGTTGCAGGCTTAATCCCCAGGAGGGAGTATGCAGGAGGCAACCAATCAATGATTCTCTCATCACTGATGTTTGTTTCTCTCTCTCTCTCTCTCTCTCTCTCTCTCTCCCTTCCTCTCTGAAATCAATAAAAAAATTTAAAAAAATAAAAATTCTTTTAAATTCAATAGTGAAAGTTTATCATTGACTCAATCACCTAATACATATTCTCTCTGCTTCAAGTCTAAAGAAAAAGCTGACCTATAGTATGAAAGTACGGCTCAGCAGTAACCAAATCCTCCTGCACAGTACCTAATGCACTGTACGAACACACCATTAACTTCTATAGGAAACCATACAAGCAACTTCCTTTTTTCATACTGATTTAAATATCCAATTATACTTAGTATGGTTTGCAAATCAACCATCTTTACACCATACTGAGTCAGTAATGAAGTTATGAAAACATAAGAAAGTAGAAAAACATAATTAAAAGTGAATGACCATCAGTTCTTATATTTACACTAAGATATGAGAAAGGAGGCAAAACTGAAAATAACAGAATTAAGAGATTAAAATAAAAATGTCTATGATACATATTCCAACTTATCTAAGTAAGATTTAAATGACTGGCTCTCCAATATGTTTTTGTTTAGTATAGGGAAAAACATCTAGGAAAGAGGAGGAGGTTAAAAATAACCTATCACCAGTTTTTTGTATGTATGTTTTTTAAAGAAATGTTAACTACCACCACTTAATGAGCACCACTAGACCAAAGACTGTGCCAAGAGCTTTAAATAGTACATTACCCCATTTAACACAAGATAAAGCAAAACTGTTGAGTAAACAATATCAATAAAAACTGAAAAATGAGAAAGTAAATTTATCTAAGACAGTAGATTATAAAGAACACATGAATTAGATTTCCAAGCACTAAATGAAGTAAAACACTGCAGATTAAAGATTAGACAATGATCTAGGAATAACTCAACTTTGCATATGAAAAAGATGGATGTTAAAGTGCTATATGACAAAAGTACACATATCAAAAATACATCCTGTATCTAAGATATTTCTCCCCCTTTAAAAAGTGGCAGTAGATAGATACTACACACAATATACTAGAAAGTCAATATTTAATAATGAACAAACCCTGAGAAGAAAACTTTGAATTTGAAAAGTAAAGATTTATATAACATCAAATTAACTTAGAGATATACAATCAGTATACTAAAGAAGAGCATCAGAAGATACCCTTTATAATGGCAAATAATGTTGATAAACTACATCAAACACTTGCCAATTTTAAATTCTCTATTATTGAGGTATATCTTCATTGTGAAGCTAGGTGTCTAGTAAAAGAAAGTTTAAACAAAATAGCTTGATTCATTTTTATATATATATATATATTTCTTTATTGATTTCAGAGAGGAAGGGAGAGGGAGAGAGAGCTAGAAACATCAATGATGAGAATCATTGACTGACTGCCTCCTGCACGCCCCCTACTGGGGATGGAGCCTGCAACCCAGGCATGTGCCCTTGACTAGAATCGAACCTGGGACCCTTCAGTCCGCAGGCTGATGCTCTATCCACTGAGCCATACCCGCTAGAGCAGCTTGGTTCATTTTTAACTGTAAAAATCAAAGGTAGGCCCGCCAGGCATAGCTCAGTGGATGAGTGTCGAACCATGAACCAGGAGGTCATGGTTTGATTCTTGGTCAGGGCACATACTGGGCTTGTAGGCTCATTCCCCAGTGTGGAGCATGCAAGAGGCAGCCAATCAATGATTCTCTCTCATCATTGATGTTTCTATCTCTCTCTCCCTCTCCCTTTCCCTTCCTCTCTGAATAAAAAATATCTCAAAAAATTTTTACAAAATATCAAAGCTAGCACTGTCTTCATAGTATAAAACAAATAAAAAGCTAAAGACTCTAAGGTCGTAAATTTTCTTTAATGGAAAAAATCTCAAAACATCTCAGTAAGCAAAAATCTTTAAAAGTCGGTCACAAAAATATCTGACATTATCAAGTATCAAACCATCTAATTTGTTCTTTAACAAGTACATTCTTAGGATATTCCTTAGGACATTCATTAAATTCAGCCCTTATGACTTGTTTCAGTCTCCAACCTCTACCCCCCTCCCCAAATATTTTTCCAAAATCTCCTAAATGGAAATTAGATGTGATACAAGTAATCTCAAATCTTTAGAGATGGAAAACCTGCAGCCCAAAATTACCAAGATCTGCTGCCTTATGGATCTGACCAATAAAAACCAAAGAACTGAAACAAGTCTCATCAACATCCTCTACCACACAAAAAAGTGAGCACTGACTCAAAACTTAAGTATTTATTAATTAATTCAACAAATATTGTGTGTCTACTGTGTTCAAAGCATGATACTAGGCACTGGTAATACAAGTACCAACAAGATCTAGACAATACCTGTGCCCTCATGGAACTTCCATTCTAATGAGGAAGAGAATCCAAAAATAAGTAAAAACACTGATATAACCCAATACTGATCTGAATTCTACCAAGCAATTTTATTCTCATGGCCCATTTTACTGCATATTATGATCTTAAAACCATGTCAGTCAATCCGCTTAGTTTCTTCAAACTACACTCGTAATTATGCTTATTAAAATGAAAACTAATTTTGTGACTCAATAATTTTGAAACCTTAGCTCTGAATATATAATATACAATATACCCTTCTCAAGAGAATTTAAAAATTAGCTGCCAGGTATTCATAGCAGCACTATTCAACATCAATGGGTGAATGTATAAACAAATTGGGGGATATATACAATAGAATGTTATTCAGCCATAGAAAGGAATGCAATACAACATGGTTGAACCACAAAAACATTATAAGTGAAAGAAGCCAGACACAAAAAGTCACATATGTATGATTCCATTTATATGAAATATCCAGAAGAGGTAAATCCACACAGACAGATCCCTCCCAGATTAGGGACTGGGTTACCAGGAACTGGGAGAGGGTCAGGGAGAATGAGGAACAACTATTTAATGGGTTCAGGGTTTCCTTTTTGGGGTGATGAAAATATTTTGGAACTAGCCTGGCGGGTGTGACTCAGTGGTTGAGCATCACCAGGAGATCATGGTTCAATCCCTGGTCAAGGCACATGCCTAGGTTGCCAGCTGGATCCCCAGTAGGGGTGTGCAGGAGGCAGCCACTGATGATTCTCTCTCATCATTGATGTTTCTATCTCTATCTCCCTCTCCCTTCCTCTCTCTGAAATATACATACACACACACACACACACACACACACATATATATATGAACTAGAGGTAGTAATTGCACAACATTGTGAATGATGTATTGCCACTGAATCATTAACTTTAAAATAGTTTATGTCATGTGCATTTTGCCTTAATTAAAAAAACTTTTAAAAAGTAGCTACTAGCCGAAACCGGTTTGGCTCAGTGGATAGAGCGTCGGCTTGCAGACTGAGAGGTCCCAGGTTCGATTCCGGTCAAGGGCATGCAGTGGGGATTGTGCAGGAGGCAGCTGATCGATGTTTCTAACTCTCTATCCCTCTCCCTTCCTCTCTGTAAAAAATCAATAAAATATATTAATAAATAAATAAATAAATAAATAAAAATAAAAAAAAATAAAAAGTAGCTACTAGATTATTTTAAATTGAACTTTTTTGTCACAAATAAAATTGCTCAAATTTAACTTTAGAAATTTTAGTTATAAATCAAGTTTCAAACCTTAACTCCTTCTAAGACCCATATTAATATCAAAATGATCATGTGGGCTTTTTTGGCAAAAATAAATAAATAAAAATCATTTTTTGGTCCTGGCCTGTGTGGCTGTTTTTTTGGGCATCGTCCCATGCACCAAAAGGCTGTCAGTCCAATTCCTGGTCAGGGCACATGCCCAGGTTTCAGGCTCGATCTCCAGTAGAGCACCTGCAGGAGACGAGGTACCCCATCAATGTTTCGATCTCACACTGATGTGCTTCTCTCTCTCTCTCTCCCTCCCTCTCTCTCTCTCTACAATTCAGTTTTTAAAAATCTTTTAAAAATCATTTCTTTTTTTTTAAAATATATTTTATTGATTTTTTTACAGAGAGGAAGGGAGAGGAATAGAGAGTTAGAAACATCAATCAGCTGCCTCCTGCACACTCCCCACTGGGTATGTGCCCGAAACCAAGGTACATGCCCTTGACTGGAATCGAACCTGGGACCCTTGAGTCCGCAGGCTGACGCTCTATCCACTGAGCCAAACCAGTTAGGGCTAAAATCATTTCTTAAAAAGCTGTTTTGCCTGGCCGGCATGGCTCAGTAGTTGAGCATCACCTATGAACGAGGAAGTCATGGTTCAATTCCCTGTCAGGCACATGCCCAGGTTGTGGACTCAATCCCCAGTGTGGGGTGTGCAGGAGGCAGGCAATCAATGATTCTCTCTCATCAATGATGTTTCTCTCTCTCTCCCTCTCTCTTCCTCTCTGAAATCAATAAAAAATATATTTTCTAAAAAAGCTGTTTTGATGGGTTTTGAATGTTATGCAGTATTTTGGATGTACATAAAATTCCTATTTACATGATGATACTCCTTTGTTTCATTAATATTTACTTATTTATTTATTTGGGGGTGGTGCTGAGTAGAGAAGACCTTAGAAATAGACCCTGAGCTGATCAATCCTGGTAACTGCAGATAAACTCAGCTTTGTGACTTGTCTATATCCCAATACCCCAGCTGACTCTGGGCTGCCTGCCTTTGTTTGCTGTTTAACCTAGACCCCAACCTGGTTAACATCTTTACTGATCATATATTTGGTATATAAATATTTGGCATATGATGTGCTCTAATGAAGTGTGTGCCCATTAAGTTTGCTGACATCACCAACTGTTTACCTTCTTTTCAATGAAAATACTCAAGGTAGTTTTTATTTTGTCAAATCTCAATAATCTAAGTACAACTCAATGCCGCCATCTCCAGAAATACAACTCTCTCCCTTTCTACCTCTATGATACCAGAACCACCATTCAGTCTGCCTGTGGCTCAGCAGCAGAGTTATTTGGGTCTGTGCCCCCTCAGCCCCATTTCCCACGCTCCTGGAGGGGCGCCAGTCCTCACAACACTACAGAGTATCTAACAGCACCTTCCACAGAATCGGTGCTCAAGTGATGTCAGTGGGATTGAAATGAACTATTGTAAATTATTTATTATGTTGAAAAGACATCTAACGTGTAGAGACTAAAAGGATTAAAAAAAAATACAGTCCAGAGAATCCTTATGACTCACATTCAAATATGTTTTTTCAATGCAACTCTACAGAACACTGTTGAGCATCAATATGAACGTGAGGTAATTCACCTAATACCCGTAAAGAATAAATAGGGATTAGTCTTAATCCACCTCCCCTTTAAAGTTCGCCTTACGTATGTAATAGGGAAAGTGAACTTAATGAACCACCGTATTTAAAACCAGGTCACCGGAGAGCTCTAGGTCCCCAGCCATCCTGTTTCTATTTCCTGACGGGTCTGACCTCCATGTATTATTGTGCCCAGCCTTCCCAGCTCACCATCTCCTTTAAACCATCTTCTGAGGTGAACTTTTCCTTAAAATAAAATTGACTTCCAGAACTTTCAACAATTATGAACAAAGCACCCCACTTTCTCCTCATCTTCCGAAACACTTTGCTTAAGAAAAAAAACAAAAACACCACACCTAGTTTTCACAAAGTCCCGTTACAAGTTACACCTCGAAGTAAAAGTGGACCATAAACTTGCACAAGTGGAACTTAACACGAGAGCATTCCTCTCCCGGCAAAAGCAGACTTCACGACGTGTGCACGCATTTCAGAGAGCTCCTAACGCTCCAAGAGTGCGCATCTTTCAAATAAAGATGTGTAAAGACTCGGAAGAGATGAAAAACCAAGTGCGCTTACACTTCACAGGGGCCACATTCTCTCCGCACCACGCGACGCCAGAAGCCCCTTGGGCAGGGGCCCCGATCCTCGGCCTCCGAACCCCCCAGGAGTCCGACTGGCCCCGGGCGTCCCGCAGTCGAGTTCCCCGCTCGCTAGTTCGCTACGAGCCAAGCCCGCGCCACTTCCACGTCGCTGCGACCCGCACGCCTCCTCGGCGATTTAAATCCGCTCTTCACTCACCACACGCACGCGACACGGTGTCACCAGACACCGGACGAGCAAAGGACCAGGGCGAGGGTGAGCTCGTGCGAGCAAGAAGAGGAACGGACGCTCCTCCGTCCCGCCCGGCCCGGCACCCAGCTGCAGGCCGGGAGCCCG
>NW_005368569.1:1459977-1505656 GCF_000412655.1 Myotis brandtii | reverse complement strand
GACCGGGCCGCCCATAGGCCACTGGCGCCTCGGGCTAACCCGACGGCCCCGCCCTTTCACCCGCCTACTGCGTGACCTCGTCTCCCGGAGAAGGAAGTCACGTGATCACGGAGCGCTGAATAGCCCCGCTACTTCTTGGGAGTTGTAGTTTGGCCTCTATTCCCGTCCCAACTTCTGAGCTAGGCCCGCGCACCGGCTGTGAAGTCATTGGCCCTCTCTAATTGAGGAGCCCACCGGCCAATCGGAGGCAATCCCTTTCCTTATTGGGCGGAGCTCACGTCGAGGAAGGGGCCCCGGAGCCCGGAGGTTACGGGTTCCGTGACGAGCTGCTGCTGTATTGCTCTGCTTGACTGGGTTTGGGAAAGGTATCAGGGCCCCGGAGGGTTACGTGGACACCACTCAAACCTTCTCAACCCACCCCACGCCTCCTGGCGAGGGCTCCAGAAGGCGGGGACCAGACCGAGCCTGGGCGGGGAGAAGCAGGGACCTGGGCAGCGCCCCCAGTCCTGAGTCGGAGCTTCGCGTCGCTGTAGGCCCACCCCTACTGGGCGGGTCCCGCGCTTCCTAGGCTGCGCCTTTGTCTGCCCCCATGAGCCGGCCTGGCAGCTGCTCCCTCGAGCACAATCGGCGGCGCGTTCGAGGCCTCGGCGCGGCCTGATGGGCAAAGTCTGTCCCCTGCTGGAAGTTGGGGAGCCCTTCGTGAACTGGCGACACTCGTGGACTAGTGATCTCTGCGTCCCAGTGCACATGAAAGCGGGAGGGATCGTGCTGTTAGTGGGGAAGTGACACTATGTTAAAGAACCGTTTGCTCTTTTGGCTCCTCCCCAGCAAGCTAGTCTTCCTTCCCCTGAGACAATCCAAGACGCCTCCTCCGGGGCCTGGGATGGAGGCAGTGCCCGGGGACGCTGAACCTGGCTTGTTTACTTACAGCTGCTCGGAGGCCCAGGATGGACGCGGAGCTGGGAGAGCGGAGGTGGCCAACTCCACTAGCTCCAGGCCCACCGGCCGTAGCATCCGTACAAGCGCATGTTGCAGAGTGTTGCAGAGGAACCCAGGGGGGACGCAGAGATGAATTAGTGTCCTTTCAGGGGTGAGGGAGAGGCCAGCAAATCTATAATCACTGTAGAGATTAGAACTGTGCCAAGAGCTCAGAGGTTCATAATCCCGTTGGCTACCAATTCTCCACCAGGGCTAAGAATGAACTGGAGAGAGGGACAAGAGGTGAGGAAGATAGTTCCAGGCAGGGACTAATTTCCAGTCTTGGAGACCAAAAGTAACTGCAGTGAGTCCTGACCAGAGTGCTCAGAGGTTAGAGCATCAACCCGAAGGGTCTTGGGTTCAACTCCCAATCCATGGCAAGTACTTGGGTTGCAGGTTCAATCCTGGCCCAGGTTGGGGCATGCAGGAGGCAACCAATTGATGTCTCTGTCTCTCCATCCCCCACCACCACCACCATCTCCCTCCCACTCTCTTTAGAAATCAATGGGAAAAATATCCTTGGGTGAGGATTAACCAAAAAAATATATAAGAAAAAAAAAGTAACTGCAGTGAGAAGACTTGAGTGTTGCAGGTCACTGCAGGACATCTGAACTTCATGCTGAGGGCAGTAGGGAGCCACAGAAGGGTTTGGAGCAGGGTACTTCCATGTTCAGGATTCTGAATGAATCACTGGATTAAACTGAAAGTGGGGGAGGTTGGAGGCAGGAGAGAATAACAGTCGTCAAGGAGAGGGAGCAAATGGCATTAAGTGGGTGTAACATCCTCCCGATAAGCTGTCCTGATTTCAAAGGATCTCCAACCCTGAGGAACTGAGTGTAAAACTTAGAGGCCAAAAGCCACACTAACTTTTCAAAGCCTTCTGCCCCAGGCAGATAGATAGGTGGCTGGCCTGCCAATTAGTACCACATGTAATACGACCCTGGTATAGTAAAAAGCCCCAGGAGGTTGTCTAACTTACCTCCCTCTCCCCATAAAAAAAAAAAAAAATGCAATTTCAGGATGTGTCCCCTGCCCCCTCACACATACCTCCCAGGTTATCATCTGGATGGTGAAAATAGACCTTTATCTAGCCTCTCTGTCCTCCAGACATGATTTTACCTGAAACAATGACTCAGCCAGCCAGGCCAGGGGAAAGGCAAGAGGGAGACTGAGCCTGTCAGCCCCACCGGCAGGAAGGGACCACAGAAGCTGTAGATGGCTTGAAAAATTCACCGATCCATCAAATGCTGGGTGATGCAGCTGTGTTCTCAGCCACTGCACCTGGAGACAAACTTAGGAATCAGGTCTTGGGGAAGATTTCTGGTCTGGAGGAAACTAAGAACCCTGCCATGCAGTGATGAGAGCTGGGCAGTAGGCAGAAACTTCAGGAAGAATGTCACTTTCGTAAGAAAGGCAGCAATGGCTGGAAGCTCTGCAGGCTGTGGCAGGGCCCCGCCACCACATACACACACCAATACACGAACTCTCGCCACCCTTTTTCCTCAGTTAGGGCCAGGACCTCCCGGATGAGCTCTTCCTCGGGCCAGCTCCAAAACTCTCTGAGATGGCAGGAGGCCATCTGACTCACCTCCAGCCTCCTGAGAGCCCTGTGAAAGCAGGAAGCTCAGGGGACCGGTGCAGTAGACAGAACCCTAGTCTGGGCTAGTTGTGGGTCCCTTCATGCCTTCTTTCCCTCCTCTGTGAACGCCAGCCAGGCCTGAGATTTAGGTAAGGCCATCTATTTCATCAGTTGCTGCAGGACTGGCTCTGAGCCCCCTTTGCTGCTCTCCTGTGGCCTCTGAGCCATGAGATGATACAGCTTAGTCCAGTCTAGACCCCTTTGTTCCACATTAGAGGGAACAGAAGCCTTGGAGGGAAGTCAGAGTTTGGAAAACTTTCTCCATTCCACACATCCCCTCCCCCCAAACTCTTGTTCGATACTTTTTTTTTTTAATATATTTTTTCTTGATTTCAGAGAGGGAGAGGGAGAGATAGAAACATCAATGATGAGAATCATCGATCAGCTGTCTCCTGCACACCACTACTCGGGATTGAGCCTGCAACCCAGACATGTGACCTTGACCAGACTCGAACTTGGGACCCTTTAGTCCACAGGCTGATGCTCTATCCACTGAGCCAAACCAGCCAGGGCTGATCCGTCTTCTGTGCCTGTTCGCCACCCCATGACAAGGCTGGCCATCAGCGACACGAGGACTGCCCTTGAGCAGCTCCAGTCTACAACTGAAGAAAGTTAGTTGCTGAAGTCAGCACAGGGTGCTGAGAAGACAGGGTCAGCACTTTGTCCTCAAATGCTAGGCTAAGGAGTTTGAACTTGATCCAGAGGGCAGTGAAGAGCCATGGAAGACTTCTGAGCAAGAGGGACACCTGGAAGGAACTACGTGCAGGACTGCAGGGGTAAGAGGTTCCCCAATCATCTGCACAAAGTCCAGTCTTCTTGCTGTGGTCTTTGGAAGACCTGCCACCCTCTCTACCCTTATGCATCCCTCCCTCTCATGTTCTTAGCAAAATCATTTGTCCCAAAATGTGATGAGCGAGGAGGAAGTCCTCAATCAAGACGGCTGGAATGGATGGTAAGTATTGTGGCCACTAACCCAGAGAGGGGTTTGGGTGTCTAAGCGGCCTTAGTTTAAGGTGAGAACAGTCGCTGGAGCTTTCTGACCTGACTGGGCCCTCCACTCAGTCCCAGATCTTAGGCACGTCACTCTGAGACCAGGTGGGCCTCACTGAGGTATGCTGAAGTGAGACCATTTGTGGGCAAACATATTTAACCAAGATCTTTGTCAGACATCCTTAGACATGGAACATGTACTAGCCCCTACCTACCTGCTCCCCTGGGAATGACCCTCTCCCCAGTACTTCTCCTGGGCCCTCAAAGTCCCCACGCTCCAGCCTCTATCTTAGTAGCTGACCTCTACCCCTGCCTCTCCTCTATAGCCCAAAAATGAATCTGACCCCACCAGAGAAGGGATTTCCCCAGGAAACCACAGTGGTGGGCAGAGAGGCTGGAGGACAAAGCCCAACCCTACTGGGGAAGTGAATCTTCAGACTGAGGACCTGGCCCACAAGGGTCCTCCCATTAGCTCTGACTGGCTCAGGATGCCTGGGGGTTGGGGGAAGGTCCATTGGGGCTTCACTGTCTGCCCTGTTCCAGTCAGGGTATAAGGAAAAGCGAATGGAGCACTTTTACGAAGACAGTTTTTGTGTAAGAAAAATCAGAAATTGTACGTAAAGCTTGATGGCCGAGACCAGACTAAGCCTCAGTCGCTCTCCTGGGTGGGGTCTCTTTTCTGGGAGCACTGGTTTGGGCAGTTGGTTAGGGCAGGTTCATCACAGTGAACCCATTAGCCACATAGTGCCCTATCACAGGGTAGCCTATTTACCCTCCAGCCAGCCTCAAGCAGGCAGAGAACAGCTGATTCCACTCTGAGAGGAGGGCCCTTGGCCCCAGAGAGGACTTGCCCAACATCAGAAAGCCATGGACTCTGGAGGCGTAGTGTGGTAGTGCGGTATCCTTATCTGTACACAGAAGAGCAATGCGGGTGCAGGGAGAGGCAGCCCCAGGCCTGAGACAGAGGCTTCCCCCGCCCAACCCCTGACTCAGGCTGGAAGGGTCAGGGGCTCCTGGCTGGCACAGGGACCTGACCCTGGGGAGACGGGAGGAGCATCGCCTTGGCCCAAAGGGGAATCCCCCTTCCCACAGAGCTTGGAAAGGGGGAGGAGAAGCAGCGTGTTTACAGCTGAGGAAGCAGGAGTGGCACTGGGCAGGGACCTTTGGTCAGAAGGCCCCTCCCAGTAAGCGTGGGTGGCCTCACAAGGAGTTGAGTTGTGGTAGCCGTTTGTTTGCTTCTCACTGCCAGGAGGAAATTAAAGAGAATCTGCCACTTCCTTCCGGCCCAAACGGGATGGTGGGGGCGGAGGGCGGGGCAGTGGCGTGGGCGGGCAATCACAAGGGCCCAAAATTGTTGTCCTCAGCAGTCTCCAGTATCCTCTGCCCAGAGCAGGCACCTCATAGGTGTGAGCTCCAGACAGCTGGAGCTCAGACCCAGCATTCCCAATGTGCCTGAGCAGGTCCAGATAACCCTAACCGTTCCCAGCGTCCATATCTTCTTTCTTCAGGAAAGCCAACTGATGGCCATGGCCTCAGGTGTACCACCAGTAGAATGGGCTTCTTGGGCCTTGCCTTCCTGGTTCAGTTCAAGTCCATTGAGCACTAAAGGTGATTACCCTGCCCCCCACCTCCACCCAGACACATACTTTTTAGGACGCTCCAGCTCTTCATAGAGGGTGGAAGTAGAATAATTATGCCAGCTCATCCATTAGTCTGTGTGTGAAAATGCCCAAGGCTGAAGCAGCCAGCCATGGGGAAGGGGAGAGGGTGTCTTTATTGCACTGTACCAATGTCAGGTTAGGGAGGTGCCACCTGGAAAAGCCCGTTTTTAAAGAAAATACTGAGATCACTGGGAACTTGGCCCCGCTACTCAGATCTACCAGGAGAGATGGGTACACTGGGTGCACCTTGGCCCATATTCCAGACTGATGGCCCAGGCTAACCCCTTAACATCTGTCAGGCAGGGGCAGCAAATTATCCAATAGCATCTGGTTCATGCTCTGCACCCACAGTCATCTTGGGGCCAGGCTCACTGACCAGGGCTGAGACAGTGATCACCAGCCTTCCAGGGGGCTCTCTTTCCCACTTCCCAAGGTTACCAGGGGCTTCTTGCACAGCTCCCCAGGCATTGCTGGCTCCTGAGCTCTGGGGCCCCCAGGGTCTTGGTCAGGTGCCTCCCTCTTACGCTTGTGCAAAGAGAGGCTCTCTTCACTCAGTCGACCCTCAGGGAGGCCCTGGCTCCGCAGACAGACGATGGCTGCAGCCTGCTCCGCCAGTTTCTTGGACTTGTCCCTGGGCAGATGAGGCATGGGGCATTAGGGCAGGTAGGCAGGCACACTGGTGGCAGGACTAGAGGCTGGGAGGCCTTACTCCCAATACCCTTGTCACAGATTCTGACTGAACTGAGGAAGGGGTCATAACCCAGGGATGCCACTATCCAGGTACACCATCCCCCCAAACTTCCAGGCCAATGCTACAAGCAGGCCCTCCACCCCAAGCCTCATGCTCACTGATGGGGAAACTCACCACAAGGTGGACTGATACTTTTGCTCAGCCACAGTGACAACAGAGCAGAAGAGGCGATCCAGGGGGCGTTGAACCTGGTGCAAAGAGAGCAAAGGAAACAAGGATGGCTGCATGAGGACAACAGGAACAGCCCTGGAGGCCCCCCTGCAGGGTCACGCCGAAGGCAGAGAAAAGGAAGTCCTTCCCACCTCAGTCACATGAAAGCTACGTGTTCCACATGCTCCTCCCCAGCAGAAGTGTGTGGTGCGCCTTCCAGGGAAGAAAGATGGACGCACAGACAATGACACCACAGCGTGTCAGGAGTTCTCTCGTGAACCTAAGCAAAGGGCCGTCAGGGCCCTTAGCTGTGCGTGACTATGGAGTCTCCTCCTACTGACATCTGGATGGGTCAGGTCTCCAAAATAAGTAGTTCCAGATGGCAAAGGGGTAAGAGGAGACAAGGACTGGGGCAAAGAAGATCCACCTGGCAGAGACCAGGTGATGTGGCAGGAGAGCTGAGTGGCGGGGGTGCAGCCGGGGGAGGGGAGAGTTCTCATGCTCTGAGCTGCTGAGGACTTGAGCAAGGGAACCAGAGCTCAGATTTGCTTTAGAAATGTTACTCTGGCAGAGGAGGACACACGGTCCAGAAGGGACAAGCCTGGAGGTCAGAAGGCCAGTCCAGAAGAGACAGAGCCACTTAAACAAGATAGCTATAGGGACCAAAGGAATTGAACCAATACTGTCTCCAAATTTTCACCAAAGGGCCCCATGTCTGGGGCCCAATTCTGTGCCCCATTAGCTGAGGCCTGGTCCAAAAACGTGTCTAACTTTCAGGTTTGAGCATCCTTCCTAAGCCAACTGGCCATTTCCAGAGACATCTCCCCTCCCTCAGCAACACCACTGGACTAGCCCAGGCAGCCCTTTACTTAAGTCTCTAGTTCAGTTTTATGAGAGAAGCAAGAATTAGATAACAGGCCCACTCTCAAAGGTAAGGCACTATCAGCAACTGGCCCAACCACCAGTAACCACTCTGTGCCTACAGAGGGCAAAGCCAGGCTCCAGCCAAGCAGCCTGGAGTCCAGGGTACAAGCTGTAGGTGTACTGGGGGTGATGGCATGGGAATGCTGTGGGAATGCTGTAGGGCTAGATGCAGGGCAGGCCACAGCCAGGAACTCACCGTTTCATATACGGGTTGCGCCAACTTCTCCCTCCGGCACCATTCCAGCAGGCACATCTTGGGGGTGATCTGGGGTGAATATGCTCTCCTGAGGAAAGGAGGGGACGTAGTCAGGGCCCACCCACTATCACCAACACATTTCTCAGCAGGGGCACTATTCAGTTCCCGGTAGGAGCTACAGGAACGGAGACATCGAGCTGCTGCCTTTAAGATTCCTGGATCACCTACCTTTGTGGCCTGGTGGTTGAGCATGAACCTATCAACCAGGAGGTCACAGCTGGATTCCCGGTCAGGGCACATGCCCAGGTTGCGGGCTCGATCCCCAGCGGGGGCTGTGCAGGAGGCAGCCGATCAATGATTCTCTCACCATTGATGTTTCTCTCTCCCCCTCTCCCTTCCTCTCTGAAATCAATACAAATATATTTTTAAAAAATAAGACTCCTGTACCTATTCCCCTGACCATCCATTTCTGTTCCACCAGCAATTTGGAGCCTGCATTCTGCCTGAAGGGAAGATGGGCTTCGGCATGCTTAGGGAATTGAGGTGGGAAGTGAACTCCCAGCCCTCTGAGCTCCAGCCTGGAAAACAGCCTTTGACGGCCAAGAAGGAAGGTCCGGTTTGCCTCTCAAGACAAGATCTGGGGGGAGTGGGTGGGAGTGGGGAACGCAGGTGGCCATACAAAGGTCTCAGGAATCTAGCTTAGTACACCCTAATTATGTCTGCTGAGTGTCAAAATGACCCACTGCTGCTTATCCACAGTGGACTCTGGTTTCAGAGTCAGTCTGCACCACGGTCCAACTTCCTACCAGGAGCTCTCCATGGATGTGACTGCCCAACAGCTGTCCCTACACGCCTCCTCCCAAGCCGTTGCCAGACAAAACTAGCTCCTGGCCTGGGCCTGGAAATCCGAGAAAGGCTTGGATACCAGATTGCAGAGGACAAGGATGAGGGACCCAATCAAAGCTGAGTCAGTCTGAGGCAATAATTGGCCTGAAGCTACATCTGCCTAGAGAGGATGCCCTAGGGCTGGTGAGGGGCAGTGGGTATGGGCAGGACTTGCCTGATAAAGACAAGGGTCCCTCTGCCATTGGAGAGCTCCTTGTAGGCAGCTAGTTCCTCAGGGGTAGGGAAAAGCACAGACTTTCAGAAACAGAAGGAGAGAAGTCCTCTCACCCGAGAGGTGGGGAGTGGGTCAGGGAAAAGGTGGAGTCCAGTGGCCCTTGGGACAACATGCACAACCTTGACAGCACTGCCTGGGCTTTCAGGGACTATCTTCTCCAAAACGCCTTCGTTGGGTGGCTAAAAATTGAGAACAAGTATCCAAACCAAAGAGAGCGGTGGTCCCCAAACTTGTCGCTAGCCATGTACAACAGCCAGCTTGCCAGCCTGGGGAAGCCCAGAGGCACTGGCCCTGGCCTAAGCTTAGGCCAGCTGGAGACCTACCGGTCAAACTTGACAGCCATCTTAATGACACCGGAGGTATCTTCAGCCGGCTCCTCCGCCTCCTCTGGGGTCCTGGCCAGGAACTCGGCCCGCCGGGAGTCCAGTTCTCGTGTGGTCTCCTCATAGAAGGCACCAAGGCCAAAGGCCTCACTATATAAAGACAAGTCAAGCGGGGCAAACCCCTTAGTCGAGGCAGCATCCAGGGAACTAGTGCAGGAACCAGGGCCCCACCACTGAGAAATGCCACTCCATATCCACCAAAACACCTCCAGGACCTGGCCCTCAGAAGACACCTGCTACCCACCCCTGGGGTCAGTCTGCACTGGTGGATGGGCAGTGAATGTGGACCCCTGAGGGTGGCCACTGGAGCTTTGTACCACTTTGTAGGCAGGGCTGGGTGGGAAAGTTTGTTAAGGTCACCCCCATCATCTGAGCCCAGCCTCTCTTCCCAGGAAGAGCATCCAGGCAGGGCTCCCCAGCCAGCAGTGACTAAGCTGACCTACACAGATCAAGCGCCAGAGGCAGGCAGAGCTTCATCTTCATGTGTGCCCGCAGGAGGAAGAAACGGAGGCCTGGCCACTGAGTGGTTCCCCACTTCCTGCCCCGGCCACAAGCAGTTAGGCCTCAGCTAAACTGAGGTACCACCCAGAGCAACAGTTATACTCTTGAAAAGTATAGTCTTGAGCTCACAAGACGCCTGGGTCAAGCTGGTTAAGTTAGGTGGCACAGGGACAGAACCAACACCACCAGCCCAGGATGTGGAGGGTTTGGGCAAGGCTTATTCTTCCAAGAAGCATCGTAAGGACAGGTGGACACTCACAAAGATGGCCGTCTGGGGGTGAGAGTGGTTCAGAAAGGCTTCTCTGAAGGAGGCAGGGTACAGACAGCCAACATGAGGGGGAGAAAGCATTCAGGTAGAAGAGCCAGTGCGAGCAAAGGTGTGGAGGTGGGAAGAGGAAATAGGGAGTTGTGGGAGCAGACACTAGGTCAGGCTGTGAGGGCCCCAAATGTCAACCGCCTGAGTAGAGGAGCAAGGGGTGGTCTCTCAACGGCAGAGTGATGGAGCGTGGGCGCAGTCTCAGGCCAGGGCTCCATTCTGCACCCCCAACGCTCCTGATAACTGGGACTTGGTGGCATTGCATGTGATTATAGACCTGTTACCAGGAAAGCCCCTTCCTCCCCAGGAATTCCCAAGCCCAGCCCCCGCATTCCTCCATCCTGCTAGTGCCCTGGTATCCGAAACATTGCTGCCGAGACCAGTCCAGGGACGTAAAGTTCCAAAGCTTTGACAGTATCCCCTTCTGTGCGGCAAAGCTGTAGCACAACCCCACTCCTGCACATCTGCCTCCAAAAGCGGTGTCCCTGGCTCCCTGGTAGAGTCAGCTTAGCGCTCAGGGTCAAGCCTGGGCAATGCCTGCAAGGACAGATGGACAGCCCGTTGCCCCTCTCACCAAATTTCCCGGGAAGACTGGGCGGCATGGAGCAACTTTCCCTGGGGTGACTCCAGCTGTTCTCGCAGCATCTGGCACAAGCAGTGCTTGGTGTTGGTGTAGTGATTGTCATACTGCACGGCCTGGAAGAAGAACCAACATGAGCCCACCTGCTGCCCCCGAGGCGGAAGTGTGCTTGCAGCCAAGGTAGTGGGACCTCATAAGAGCCACCTCCATCCTGGCCATCTAAGCTTCCAGATAATGCTACAAAGCTCAAGGGTCACAGCCAAAGCTGGAAGAAGAACCAACATGAGCCCACCTGCTGCCCCCTGAGGCGGAAGTGTGCTTGCAGCCAAGGGAGTGGGACCTCATAAGAGCCACCTCCATCCTGGCCGTCTAACCTTCCAGTTAATGCTACAAAGCTCAAGGGTCACAGCCAAAACCCCCAATCAGGAGCACTCCCTACTGGACAGCCTGTCTGAGGTCCAGATGTGCAGGGAGCCCCTCTTGCTTCAGCCACCATAGTTAACTATAGAGGACATGCTGCAAGAACAAGACAAATTCTGGTGGGAAGAACAAGACAAGTTCTGGTGTGGCAGGAAGAGCCCAGGAGGGGGTGGGATTCTTCTATTCCTTATAACCATGGTAGGTACCTTCCCTGCCCATATCTTAAATGGCCTGTCTCCAATTTCCTCTGCATGAGTAAAGTACGGCACCATCTACTCAGCATGTGCACGTGTGTTACTTGTCACTTCACTGAGCTATACAAGCATGAGGTGCAGCTGTTAGCGCTACTTCACAAACTGGTACGTGCAGGGTCTGGGAAATAGGACAACCAACTGCCCAGGATACCAGTAGAAGCCTGCTTAGCTGGGGCAGGCCAGAGAGCGTGCGTGGAGGGTGCCCCAGTCCTCCAGAACCCCCTCAACTCCTTGCCCCCTACGCTCTTCTAATAGGCCTATGTCTTCAGTGCCATGACTCGCTCAGGACAAAGCAGAGATATGTGGGTAAGCCCCAGCTGCTGTTAGCGCTACTTCACAAACTGGTACGTGCAGGGTCTGGGAAATAGGACAACCAACTGCCCAGGATACCAGTAGAAGCCTGCTTAGCTGGGGCAGGCCAGAGAGCGTGCGTGAAGGGTGCCCCAGTCCTCCAGAACCCCCTCAACTCCTTGCCCCCTACGCTCTTCTAATAGCACGAGGCCTGTGTCTTCAGTGCCATGATTCGCTCAGGACAAAGCAGGGATATGTGGGTAAGCCCCAGCCGGCCTTGAGTCAGCTTACTTGGGACAGAAAACTGACTGGACCAGAAACAGCCCTGCCTATGCTTGAAAGCCGCTCCCTTTCTCCAGGAAAACAAACATTCTTTGTTCTGTTTTTTAACCTCACCCAAGAACATGCTTAGAGAAAGGAAGGGAGAGAAAGAGACGAAAAAAGAACAACACTGATGTGAGGGAGAAACATCATTCAGTTGCCTTCCATATGTGTCCTGATCGGGGATCGAACCGGCAATGTTTCAGTGCACAGGACGATGCTCCAACCAACTGAGCCACTCCGGCCGGGCAGCACAAAAACACTCTCAAGAACATGCTTAGAGAAAGGAAGGGAGAGAAAGAGACAAAAAAAGAACAACATTGATGTGAGAGAGAAACATCAATCAGTTGCCTTCCATATGTGTCCTGATCGGGGATCGAACCGGCAATGTTTCAGTGCACAGGACGATGCTCCAACCAACTGAGCCACTCCGGCCGGGCAGCACAAAAACACTCTCGAAGGTCTGCCACAGGTCAAGCTGAGCAGGAATGATAGAAGCACCTTTCACCCAGTGAGCAAACTCAACACAACTGTACATGTCTCCTCTATTACAGACTTGCCAAAAGAGCTAGACAGCTGACCTGGGCTGAAGCAAGCCCCCTGTGCCTCTGGCTGACCCAGGCCACTGGAGAGGGAGCAATGCAGTGGTGATCGTGAGAGGAAGGAAGGAGGCCCAATCTGGTCACCAACTGGCCTAAGAGGACACCCAGAACCAAGGGAAGGACAGCTGCAACATCGAGCAAGGGAGGCTCTAGGACAGAGGCTGCCCAGCTCTGGACACGGGCCTCAGGGACTCCTATCATCCCCAGCCCTGGGGAGATCCCCAAGCCATGACAGCCACAGCTGCCCAGGGCTTGAAGCAGACGGAGGCAGTCTTAGGATCTGAGAAGCTCCTGACCTTTCCAGGAGGGTGTGAGCCCCAGGATGGAAGAGGAAGGGGGAAGTCTGCTCTGGGGGACAGCGCAGGCCCAACGCACGGAAGAATGTGAGGCCATTCACTACCTCCACCTGCAGACATGCACGGCTGACCATAGAGTCCCACAGAGTTCCCGAGTTGTGCCAAAGGGACAGGTGAACTTGTCAAGAAAATTCCTTTACAGGGAAATGCCCTTGGCACTGCCATCAAGCTCCCAGTGAGAAGAAAAGGCTATTCCCTGAGGAGAGGGTTAGCAATGGGTTATTCGCTAAGTTAGAGGTTAAAGCATTCTGAGAATTCACAAGAGAAGAGTTTTGAGTGACTCTGACTGAAGACAAGGTGAAACATCTCTATGGAGATAATCAGTCCTCAACAACAGCAGCTACAATGGCTCCTCCTGGCTGTGGCTACTCTGTGCCAACCCATTGGCATGGTTATCTTCAGTGACACGGACACTGTCACTGTGCAGGCACGTGTATGTAGCCAACCCATTGGCATGGTTATCTTCAGTGACACGGACCCCACTGTCACTGTGCAGGCACGTGTATGTGTGGGGGTTGAAAACGAGGAAAAGGTCGTGTTTGGGGCCCCAAAAGCATCCTGGATCCAGAGGTCCCTGCTGTGACCCCACACCGTGGAAGCTTTAGAAGGAGGTAATTAGGGGGACGCCTCCCTGGCACTCCTTCTTCATACTGCAGCCTGGGGGACCGCAGCTGCATGACCAGAACTGAAAAGAAAAGGAGAGGGACAACAGGGGCTGCTGGCAGCTGGGGGCTGACCCAATGCGCTTTCTGCAGGAACGGGGCAGACAGGGAGAAATGTTTGCCTCGAAAAAGTGCAGAGACGTACGTATCGGATGTACTTCTGCATGACCTCCTCCAGGGGCCGCAGACCCTCCTTGAGGAAGATGGATGGGTTCCACATGGCAGCTCGGGCCACCATCACTGAAGAGGCTGCTGTAGCTTGTCGAAAGTCCTCGATGTCCAAATAATCTTGGATGTGGTCGTGAGATCCTCCACTGAAAGGCAACGGGGATTGGAGGTGGGGGGGAGGGTCACCATCTTTGTCCCAGCATTTTCAGAAAAAGGCAACTCCCAGGTCTGTCTCCCATTAGCTGTGTGCTCAGCTGTGAGCACCTGTGGAGCCTGGAGATTCACACACACACACACACACACACACACACACACACACACTGTGGGGTCAGGAGCACTAACTGAGATAATACAGGAAAGCAGCCCAAACCGTGCCTGACACTTAACAGGTATCCCCAAGATTTTACCTTCCTTCCACTTCATCCTAAACAGTGGCTAAAGCCAGCCCAATCTCAGACAAGTGGACACTGAGATTACAGGAACCCCCACCCCCTAGGCTGGGGCACCTATATGCCCACTAAGGGCTGGTCAAAACTCTAGAGCAGTGGTTCTCAACCTTCTGGCCCTCTAAATACAGTTCCTCATGTTGTGACCCAACCATAAAATTATTTTCGTTGCTACTTCATAACTGTAATGTTGCTACTGTTATGAATCGTAATGTAAATATCTGATATGCAGGATGGTCTTAGGCGACCCCTGTGAAAGGGTTGTTCGACCGCCAAAGGGGTCGCGACCCACAGGTTGAGAACCGCTGCCCTAGAGAGAGAGAGAGCACAATGCAGTGATGATAGTGAGAGGAAGGAAGGAGGCCCAGTTGGGTTGCAATTTCCCTTCCTGCCACGGTGCAGCCCCAAGGGCCCCCTTGTAAACTGCTGTCTTCATCTGTTCCATTAGGAGCCAGGCAGCAGCCTCAGTCCAGAAACAGCATTGTGTGTTTGGGGGGCGGGGGGAGGAGGGGAGGGGAGAGAGGCAGTAAGAGGGTCCAGTGTCTTGAGTAGCTCTACCCTTTCCAGACCACCCCTAAAACTCCTTGGCCTGGGAAAGGCTGGGCCTGGCTACCAACCCCACCCTTAGCTCTCTCCCTCTATCCAGCAGGCAGGCATGCCTTTTGTCAGGGCTTCAGGGCTTTGGAACTTCCCTGTTCCCATCCTGCCACCAGGCTCCGTGCCATCCTAAGGTGCAGGGCTGCTCTGGACTCCCCTCTGGCCTACACAGCAGCAAATGGACAGTGTCTGACTACTACGTCTTTGGGCGGGCCACTGGTACCTCACACCTGCCAGCCTAGGTTCCAGGTCCTGGAGCTGCCCAGATTGCTTGCTTGGACTTTGGACTGTGATTGGCCTTATGAACCTTGAGCCATACAGGGTGGGCAAGAGTAGGTTTACAGTTATTTGTATGGAAAATAATACAATAATTAATAAATAATACAAGAATAAACTCTTTGTTTCATGTACTCACAACTGAAACCCTATTTTGCCCACCCCTGGATAGCTCTATGTGCTCTGACTTGGGCCTCCTCACCCTACATCCTGCACACCTAACTCGGGTGTGACATCACCTTCCCCTGGGCCTGCTTCGGTGGCCACCTCCTTGCTCTCCCTGTCCCCTGAATACTCCTGCCCTCAACCCATCCATCAGAATGCCCTGAGCCCCTGCCTACTGCACACCTACATCAGCCACTCACCAGAAGCCACTTGTCTGACAGGCACTTGTCTGACTCGTTACCAACTTCATTTTTCATACCACCCTTTTTTCTTCTCCCTTAATGTCAGTTTTTAATGCTAATTCCTTCCATTTTTATATGCCAGATCAAATCCCCTCGGAGTGAGGTGAGGCATGAAGACGTCAATGATGAGGAAGGGAGACTTACTTGGCTATGACAGGAATGGAGAGGGTTTCAGCAATGGCTTTGATGGTTTCACAGCTGACAGGGTGTTGAGGTCGCTCCTCCCGCTTCCTTGGAGATAAACAAAAATGACGGGCTGAGGGCTGAGTGCCAAAGGTCATGTCACAGTTCACACAGGGTTACATTAGTCAAACCCTACTGTCCTCCCTAATAAACCTCAGAAGGTCATGTGGCCATCACGGATAGGGGTCCAGCTGCAGTGGGTCGCTCCTCCCGCTTCCTTGGAGATAAACAAAAATGACGGGCTGAGGGCTGAGTGCCAAAGGTCATGTCACAGTTCACTCCTGTGACAGGGTTACATTAGTCAAACCCTACTGTCCTCCCTACTAAACCTCAGGAAGGTCATGTGGCCATCATGGATAGGGGTCCAGGCTGCAGTATATGGCTCTCATGACCTCTGCTGTGAGGGGCAGGAGCAGCACAAGTCTCTGCTGAGAAGGCAAGTCCAGCTCTTGGAGGCCTACAGGTGAGGCATAGCTGCAGGGGGCTGATGCAGAAGGCTGATGTGGGTGGCCTGACTCCCAAGGTCACTCTGCCTTTCCCTGGCTTCCTCTCACCTTGGCCGGAGATGAGGGACAGTGCCATAAGGATGCTACCCCCAGTGAACTGGTCCTGCCCTCCCCAAAGGACTAGGAACAGCTGCTGCTGCTCAGACTGGCCACTCCCACACAGCTGCCTGTGCTGAAGCCAAGTTGCACAGCTGATCCTGGGAGAGGCACCTGGCACAGGGTAGACCCAGCAGCCAGGGCAGACCATGGCTGTCATGAGCCACAGGGGAGCAGCACCACAACTGAGGCCCCTCCTTCCAAGGTCAAGTGCCAAAAGTTCTTGTGGATGAGATGAGACTTACAGATGCTGAGGTGAGCCCTGACCTGAGCTGTGCTCAGCAACAAGAAAGATGGTTGACCAGATAGCTCTTACCCAGGTCTTGTCTGGGTGTGTCCCCTCTGCTACACTCCTCAACCAAAGGGTCAGGGGCCGCAGGGCCTCAGAAAGCCCAGTTCAACCCAGCCTCTGCCTTCACCTTCCCACTCCCAGCAGCCAATGCTAGCCATCCTTAACAGCTTTGATGGCCAGAGTCCTTTCTTAAAGGTGCTGAAATCTCTCTTCCTAGTGTTTCCAACTACTGGTAGAAAGGAGCCTTATAAAGCAGAAATATCTTAATTTTCAAATGAGGAGTATGGTACTCTGAGAGGTTAAATGATTTGTCTAAGGCTACACAGCCAACAAGCAGCAAACCATGCAGTCTGGCCCGGCCAGGGTAGCTCAATGGTTGAGCGTCACCCATGAAAGAGGAGGCCATGGTTAGATTCCCGGTCAGGGCACATGCCCGGGTTGGGGGTTCAATCCCCAGTAGGAGGTATGCAGGAGACAGCCAATCAATGATTCTCTGTCATCACTGATGTTTCTATCCCTCTCTCCCTCCTCCTCCTTCCCTCTGAAATCAATAAAAACATATTTTTTTTAAAAAGAAAGAAAGAAATTAAACCAGGCAGTCTGAGCTCAGAGCCTATTGCCTCAGCGTATATGAGGGGTATGGCCTTTCACCTCCCCCTACTGGCTTCCATCAATACAGCTCTGCTTTTCTATTTTATATGTTAGAGTTCTGGGTTCCATTTTCTAAAAATGCTATAAGAGGCACAACCTGCAAAAAATGGGCTGTTCCCTCAAGACCCCTGAACCCAAAAGGAACATCACGCAGGAGAGAGAGGTCACTGTGGCCAAAGTCTACTGACCTGGGATTCTGTACAAAAGCACAGCCTGGACATAGGAAACAAGTTTGACTGGGAAACCCAGGGTAGCCTTCAGCAACACCTCAGCTCTCAGCACAGCATGCACCAGCTACAGACACAGGGACTGCTTCAAGCAGTCACTGTGTCAGCCGGCAGTCCAACAGGGGCAGACAAAAGAGGCAGTGCCTTTGAAAGAACAGCAATTGCTCAACGTAGTGGAAAGAAGATGAGATTCAGAGTCAGAGTTCTAATTCCACCACTTCCTGGCTGCATGATGCAATTTTGAGCAAATCATTCCATCTCTACCATTTACACATCCTGAGGGTAAGGGCACTTCTCCTTCCTCCTCCTCTCTCTGTCTCTAAAGCTCAGTGAAGTGCCTACCACCAGTAGATGCTCAATGAATGAAACAAAGGAAAATGCAAGCCCATAGAGAGCTTGACCACCACCAGGATGTCAAAGAGCAAGGCAGAGGTAGGCTGCATATGTAGAAGAGAACTTAGCTGTCACCTGGCTGAGGACCTTCCTACCAGTCAGTCACTAGAAAGGCAACCACTCACCTGCCGTGAACTGCGATGGCGGCAATGCCAGTCCTCTCTATCCGCTTCACAAGGTTCAGGGTATCTTCCAGCTGAGGAAGGGGACCGCACAGGGAGGTTACTGAGGCCACAGAGGGAGCAGCTGCCAGCTCCTAAAGTGGGCTCAGCTCTAGGCCCTCCTCCAAACCTAATTCAGCTCCTCAAAAGTTACTGACACCCCAAATAGACATCCCCAAAGAAAATGGACATTCAGATGTAACACACCATCCTTACCGATGGTAGGATGCGAATCTTGCAGGTCACAGGTCTGCTTGTCCCTTTAACAAGAGTGCTGAGGATCTGCAGAGAAAACACAAGCGCATCTGCCCCCTCTGGAGCAAATAACCACAACGGCTTATACTAATTACTCCTGCTACAGACCTGTGTATCCCAGTGGCATGGACACGTCTGTGTCCACATGAATGTCTGTTGCACACATACATGTAAGCTCCATGAAGGAAGGAGTCCACCTTCTTTCTATGCTAGCCCCGGGCCTGGCATAGTGGTGTATATATATTTGGTAAATGACTGAATGAATGATGGACCTGCATGTATGCCTGTGTAGATTACAGTGATCCTTTGCCAGGGCAAACATCTGAGAGCTTAAGATCCCACCTCATATTTCCTGAATGAGTTTATAGGGGCAGGGCTGGGAATATGTGTTTTTAAAGGCTCTGCCCAACACACTCCCTCCTCAATAGGATTCTGAGGCCTAGCCCTGGTTGAGAACACGTGGCTCACAGCTTCTTTCCTGCTTGAAGGCAATGCTCCCTTAGTGCTGTTCTGCAGAGTGAGGGAGCAGGAAGGCTTTACAGGTCTTGGGCCCTGTTCTCTTGTACCCCGCTCTTTAGATCAGGTATACAGGAATGAAACTGACAAAGGAAAAGACAACATAGTCAACATATATATATATTTTTTTTAATATATATGTGAGGTCTTGGGCCCTGTTCTCTTGTACCCCGCTCTTTAGGGGAATCAGGTATACAGGAATGAAACTGGCAAAGGAAAAGACAACATAGTCAACATATATATGTATTTTTTAATATATATGTACATACATATGTACTTTTTAATATATATGTACATATATATTTTTCTTATTGATTTCAGAGAGGAAGGGAGAGGGAGAGAGAGAGAGAAACATCAATGAGAGAGAATCATTGATCGGCTGCCTCGAGCCTGCAACCCGGGCTTATGCCCTTGGCCAGAATTGAACCCGGGATGCTTCAGTCCACAGGCTGACACTCTATCCACTGAGCTAAACCGGCTAGGGCAATAGTCAACATATTAAAAGGTGTTTCTTCTGCACAGTAATTGTAAAGAACTTCAAAGAAAGACCAAGAAAATCATATAGGAAAGTGTCAGGGACGTAGCAAGACCAGATGCCATGCGAGTCAGAAATCAAGAGAGATGGAGGTGACACTGCATGTCAGTGGCATTGCTATCTTAGTCCCTCACCAGAAATTTCAGGTCAGGCAAGCTGGAGGGAAGGTGGTCCCAAGAGCCCTCTTCAAGAACTGGGTTGCCTTCAGGCAGAGCAGAGGGGACATGCAGGCAGCTGCTGCCAGTCTTGGTTCTAAACAGACGAGGGCAGCAGAGAGCCAAGCTGCAGGAACCAGGGGAGGCCTTTTTCTCAGGGACAGGATGAGGCAGGACCCTCAGAAGACATCAGACTAAGAGGCTGGGCTGACAGGCAAGAGGACAGACAATGGGTAAGACAAGGCCTGCTGGCCCAGGTAAAACTGCCAGGGCATGACGGGAAAGAACAGGCCTCCTGTGCTGCCCCAGGGGGCAGACTGGGTCCGAGGTCCTGTTTTGCAGAGCTTCCTTTTGGTGTATTTTATCCAAGTGGCTCTAAGCACCTTCTTTAGTATTTATTTCATGTCCATGTTCAGGACCAGGAAAGAAATCGGTAACCAAAAGCCCTAGCCACTTGCAAGGTTCACACTGAGAGGAAAGGGCAGCTAGAGTCTGCCTTCTGGCCAGGCTCCAGCATGAAACTCTCCTCGACCAAGCTCTCCCAGATCCCAGGGGTGCCCGTCTCTGTGCTGTGAACGTCTGTGGGGAGAAGAACCTGCGACAGACCCATATGTGAGCAGACTGCAGCACATCTACTCACAGGCGGGCTCGTCTTACCAGAGCCACAGGGTGACTCAGGAAAAGCTCCCTTGGTTGTTGGGAAGAACGGGAGAGCTTAGACTTGGGAATCAGTGAGAACTAAGTTCAAGTCCTGGCCCAGTTGTTAGCTATGGCCCAAGTGCAGTGTGCACAGAGGGGATGCCCTGGGCAGCCGGGGAAAGGGGGCCAGGGAATCCTGAGCAGGGGTGAGAGAGGATATTATGGAATTAAGGTCTAAAAACAGATTCTTAATCCAGGGACGACACACCAGAGTTACCTGGGAAGCTTTGTCGAAAGACTGATATCCCCTCACTGCCCCTACCCACCCCAGGGGTAGATAGAATTCTCAATGGTTAGTTAGCATCCTATCTATTTCTAAATTTTTCATCACGTCAAACAAGTATCCTTATTTTGAAAAAAGCTTCTGCCGGTGGCCCTGAGATGTTCCCACAGATGGAATCATGGGCCAAAACATCCAGCCTGGGAGGACCCACAAAGCTCGCACCCATGTCGCCCAGTTTGCCAGCACAGTCTGAGCCTGAATCTACTCCTGCGCACTATTCCCAGGTCATCTGGCTTTACTGTGGAAGCCTGGAACCTCCCCTCCATGAGGCAAACCCATCCACCAGTCCGCCCTGACCCATCCGACTACCTGCCAAACACAGAAGGAGCGGACTGAACTGAGCTTCGAAGGTGGGGTGTCACTCTGCTGCCTCACATGTGGCCTGTACCCAAAGAGGGGCAGTGCAGAGGCCAGAGCCAACAGCAAGAGGGGAGAAGCCGGTAGGCGGGAGGATAATGAAAATGCCTGTGTGCACATGTTGTGAAGCAAACTCCGCCTAGTCCCCTAAGCACATGATGAGTTTGACATCCACAGTTGTCCACTTCCACTCCATCCTGCAGAGATGTGTCTGACTGGAGGTTCCTAAGTCCAGGTGTCTACTGACTTGTGGCTACACACTTATAAGCTACACCCTACACATTTAACCTAAGATGGCATCGAGATGGGGCACTGATGCTGGGGTACAGGTCACAAGACCATGGCTCTAGACTTAGCTCTGCCTTCTTATTTGCTACACTAGAGGCCCAGTGCACAGATTCTTGCACCGGTGGGGTCCCTTGGCCTGGCCTGTGGGGATCAGGCCGAAACCAGCTCTCCGACATCCCCCGAGGGGTCCCAGTTTGTGAGAGGGCAGTTCTTGGGTGACTCACCCCAGAATCGGGCTCCCTCCTCTCTGGGTCCGGGGTGCGGGTGAAGCAGATTCAGGGCCAACAGTTCCCCAGAAGCAACCTAACCCATGGCTGATTCCACAAGGAATCGGGCTCCCTCCTCTACTGGTCGGAGCATCTACCCCCTGGTGGTCATTGCGTGTCATAGCTACCAGGCGAACGGTCAGATGGTTGTTTAGGCTTTTATATATATAGATGATCTTGAGCAAATTGGTTTTCTCTCTATGCTTTAGTTTTCTTATTCTTGGTCAAATGGAGATAACAAGTGCCTTCCCTGTCTACTTCAAGGGATTTGGAGAACAAATGAAATAAATGCTGGAATACACTTTGGAAATTAGTCTACAAACAGTAAGGATACACTATAGGCACATTATAGGTACATTATATGTATCTGTCTGCACATAGGAAAAATGAAAAGGTAGCTCATAAACACGCTGGGCTTCCTATTCCTAGAGACAGTGGGGCTGGAAGAATACACAGGGGTGGGCTGCTGAAGTTTTTATTGGTGATGCTTTATCCCAAGTCACGATAGCCTATGGGAAGCACTAGGAGGCTTAAAGCCCAGACAGGGAAGTGGGGATGGAGAATAAAAAGAAGTTAAAGGAGCTAAGAGGAGCAACAAGAAGAGAGCTGGTGGACTGAGAGAGGAAAGAAAAAGGTGTATATGGTGTGGCAGAAAATGTCACCTCCACCTGCCCTGGCAGCTGACATTACTGGGTGGCAAACGCCAAGCTGTCCCCAGAGCCTCATAAACCTGGCCACCAGACTCAATGAGGGAAGGGGATCCGAGAAGACTAATTTCAACTTGCCTCGTATGAGCCTGGCCTGGCCTATTTTCAAAGGCTGGTGGTGGCCTCTATCAATATTCAGGGGACCCACCTACCCCGACAGCCACTGAGCCTGTCCACAAGCCACAGGTAGCCTGGCCTGAGCTCTCATGATCTTCTCAGAAGGGAGAAAAGCAATACAGAGGAGGCTGTAAGTGAGTCCTTAGCCCCCCACCAACCCCCAGCTCTCAGCTGACATGTCCCTAGCCCTGGGCTTTTAAGGAACTCCGGGGCTGATGTAGGCTGGCTCAGGGGTTCCTGAACTTGGCTGCATGTCAACATCACTGGGAAGCCTTTTACACATTTTCCAGACCCCGGGTGGAGTGATTGATTCACTAAATCTGGGGGAAGGGAGGGGGAACTGTTCCATGTTCAAGGACCTCTGCTTTCACTCATGCAGGACTTACCTTCTCGATCTTGTCAGGATCTGATAGCAGAGCAGCTCCCATTCCTCCCTAAGGAAAAGCACACAGAGGGGCTTCTTACAGTCGGAGGAGAGCGGCCCCTCCCCGTGACATGGCAACATGGGTGGCAACGGGGCAGCACCCCAGCCTTTGCCTCCAAGGGACCAAGCTCCACTGGCGGCCAGTCCTTTTCCTGAGCAAGTAGGAAAGCAGCAGCATCCATGCCCACAAGACCAGGGACCAGAGTCTGATGAATTCGAATAGACATCACTCTGACCCCTTAGCAAAAGCCACGGACGTATCTGAAATGGGTGCCACAAAAATAATGTTTCAGGACTGTCTAGTGCCTACCCAGGGTGGGTCTCAGTGTCTTTAAATAAACAAAACCCCACCATCTGTCAAGCCCTTAAAAAAAAGAATCATTCTTCCTTTGAAATGAGAGTGAATGCCCCCCTTCTTCCCATCCTACCATCACTTGCTTTGGTACCACCACTGCCAGCAAAGCCATTCAGAGACATGCAACCGGCACACGTTGTCCAGGCCCTTCTGCTCTGCCAGCAACAATGGCCAAGCACCCAGACCAATGTCAAACTCTAACAAAGCCCCAGCTAACGGACACCAACAAGCCGTGGAGCCATGCAAATCCTCACATTAACAACAGCAGGTGTCTCCTGATAGTGGGATTACTGCTGATTTTCCTGCTCCTTTTTTTTTTTTTTTTTTTTTTTGGTACTTTTCTGTTATCCAAGTTCTGGAAAATGGCATGATATACTTTAATAATGGGGGCTGGGGCGGGGGGCATTAAAATCTGAATCCATTAAAAGTGAGGTGAAGGGGAGAAAAACAAATTCAATAAATATGTGCTGTCAGTATACAGAAGGCACACTAACAAACGCTCACAGTCAGTGATTACATGTTTTAAAGGATGACAGATTGGAATCAGAGAGAACACTGGCCCACCACAGACTCGGCCAGCCTGAGCTTGCATGTCAGAGAAAAATGAGAAGGTCAGAAGGGGACTAGCCCTGGCCTACCTTGGCCACAGACACAAAACTTAAAGGCTTTAAGGAAGCCCTGGCCACAGCCGGGCCCCATCTGTTCTTCAGCTCACACACAATTCAGCCCTTCCTTGTGGAATCACAGGCCCTAAAATGCAGTCTCACTGCCCCTTCCACAACAATGGCTTTCTCAATTGGCATTTCCTTCCTTCCTTCCTTTCTATTTAACTTATTTGCTTTTTTGAATAGGTAACACATCAAACATTTTCAAGATTCAAAAGGGTAAAATGTAAGAACTCTCCCTCCCTGAGGAATAGAAAACTTTTTAATTTATACTTTTTTTTTAAACAATATATTTTATTGATTTTTTACAGAGAGGAAGGGAGAGGGATAGAGATTTAGAAACATCGATGGGAGAGAAACATCGATCAGCTGCCTCCTGCACACTTCCTACTGGGGATGTGCCTGCAACCAAGGTACATGCCCTTGACCGGAATCGAACCCGGGACCCTTGAGTCCGCAGGCCGACGCTCTATCCACTGAGCCAAACCAGCTAGGGCTAATTTATACTTTTGATATGGCTTCAATTTTGGAACCATCAGAAGAGAGCAAATATTCAGGTGGTATGTACTGGTATAGCATATTGCTAATTATCTGTTCTGACTGGTCAGTGCCAATGCCGTGTTAATTGTTAATTATTTTGACTAGCACCCTGCAATGGGTTTTAAAAAAAAAAAAGTTTTTATTGATTTCACAGACAGGAAGGGAGAGGGAGATAGAAATATCAATGATGAGAGAGATTCTGCAAACCGGGCATGTGCCCTGACCAGGAATCAAACCATAACCTCCTGGTTCATGGGTCAACACTCAACCACTGAACCATACCAGCCCAGCCAATGGGAATTTAATCCCTGTACGAAACCAAATAAAAAGTTAGTTTCCTTCCCTAGGAGAAATGAATGTTACTAGTTTCTTGTGTGTCTTTCCAAATATATTATATGAAAAGTAAATATATATAAACTAGAGGCCCGGTGCACAAACATCATGCACTGGGAGAAGGGGGTCCCTCAGCCCAGCCTGTGCCCTCTCATAGTCCAGGTGCCCTCAGGGGATACCCAACTGACTTAGGCCCGCAGTAGGACATCCTTAGTGCTGCCACAGAAGCAGGAGAGGCTCCTGCCACCACCACTGTGCTCGCCAGCCATGAACCCAGCTCAGGGCTTCTGGCTGAGCAGTGCACTGACCACCAGGGGACAGCTCCTGGGTTGAGCGTCTGCCCCCTGGTGGTCAGTGCACGTCATTGCGACCGGTCGTTCTGCCAGTCGGTCGATTTGCATATTAGCCTTTTATTATATAAGAAGATATTCATTCCCCATCCCCCATATATAAATGGTGGCACATCTTATACAATTCTGCCCTTTGCTTTTTTTCACTCCACAATCTCAAGGAGATTATCCCAATAATTTCAACTCTGCTCCTTACACAACTGACAAAAACAAAGAAATAATTTGAAGACTGCACAACAGAGTCCAAAGTTTTCAATTCCCCATAGACAAGTTCAAATCTCCATAATTCCTTGAAGCAGTGGTCTACAAGGGTCCCAAGGGCCTCTCCCTTGGGCAGTCTCCAGCCTCCTGGCCTAAGGGAAAACAGAGTGGCCGATTCTGGCAGTGGGCCCAGGGGGACAGCTCTATGTTGACACTACAGACCCTGACCACACACCCTGCAGTAAGGTTCCCAGAGGCAGCCCTGCAGGAGTCCCTCTGGTGTCTCTCACATACCCAACCCCAAGCTGTCCTTGTTATCTGCTCCAAACATGCTTTTCCTCTAGCAGTCTTGGTGGCATGGAGGACCAACCATCCTCCTGGCTATCAGTCTTTCCTCCCTCTACCCCCACCACGCACTCCACTTCCGCACACCCAGTCCAATCATTTGCCAGTCAAGTCCTTTCAAATTCTGCTCCAGTTGGGCATCGCTTCTCTGTATTCCTGGTCTCTCCCGTGGACCCATGTCATTCATCTCCTGTATCTATGTCCCCACCTCTAGCCTCTTTCTACATCAATCCACAAGACACATGGCTCCCAGTATTTCTACTCACATAATGTATTTGGAAAAACACAACTAAGTTTCTGATCGCATGCCTTTCTGTTCACAAAAGGCCAGAGATATTGAAAATCCAAGGCCAACTACTCTTGTCCCAACCAAAATTTTTAATCCTGTGCTCCTGTTTCCTCTTCATCTCCTACTCTCCAACTCTCTCGTCAAATCGAGGTTCTCTGCCTCTTCCTCATGTTGGTATCTAAGCCCCTGCTGTGCCACTCCTTCTGCCTGCAGGGTCCCAAACCTCCTTACCACATTTTTCTGTAAAATCTCAAGTTTAAGCATTGCCCTTCCGTTCATTTCTGAGCTATACTAGCACTCTGGTCTGATCTTCTGATATAACAATGGGGACACATGTACTGCATCCTCTATTTTTTTAAAAAAATGTATGTCTTGCCCGGTGGTGTGGCTCAGTAGTTTGAGCATCGACCCATGAACCAGGTCATAGTTCGATTCTAGGTCAGGGCACATGCCTTGGTTGTGGGCTTGATCCCCACTAGGGGGCGTGCAGAAGGCAGCTTATCAATGATTCTCTTTCATCATTAATGTTTCTATCCCTCTCTCCCTCTCCTTTCCTCTATTTGAAATCAATAAAAACATACTTAAATATAATCTTGGTGTTATTCATGAAAAGACCAAGCCCCGTTCACATTATTTTTCTTTTAACACATATCACTTAAAACAAATGGGCATAAGTGCTCTGTGTGTATGTGTGTGTTTATGTGTATATGTGTATGTATATATCTAGATGTATGTGTATATAACATTTTTCCTGAATCATTTGAGGGTAAAGTTAAATATATCATAGTCCTTGTCCCCTAAATATTTTGCTGCATATTTTATAAGAATAGGGATATTATTACAAAACCAAAGAGTTGTTAACTATATAAATTTATATATATATATTTTGTTGTTGTTGTTGTTAATCCTCACCCGAGGATATTTTTCCATTGATTTAGTTATTTATTTTTTTAGGGAGAGTGGAAGAGGGAGGGCAAGACAGAGAGAAACATCGATGTGAGAGAAACACATCGATTGGTTGCCTTCCCCACCCCCGCACCCCAACCAGGGCCAGGGCCTGGGCCGAGGAGCCTGCAACCAAGGTACGTGCCCTTGACCAAAATTGAACCCAGGATCCTTTGGTCCACAGACCGATGCTCTACCCAATGAGCCAAACTGGCTAGGGCTATATAAATTTATATTGATACAGTATTTTTAGCTAATCTGTTGTGGTCTATATTCCAATTTTGCCCATTGATCTAATAATATCCTCTTGAGCATTTTCCCACCTAGTACAGGATCTAGTCCAGAGTCAGGTACTGTACTTAGTTGTCATGTCTCATTAGTCCTCTTTAGTCTGCACCCAATATTTGGGAAGAGCATAAAGAACTCAGCTTACCTTGGTGGAATATTCTTTTGGACAGCCCATGTTAACGTCAATACCAGCCACATCGTTTTCTCTGGAAAAACATGAAGGAGAAAGGGTAGTAAATATCCAACCCAAGGAAAGAAGGTAGTCCAAGGCATGGGACTGTGCTCATGAGTCCTTTGTCATGTCCCTGGCCCTGAAACACACCAATCCTCAGTGTCAGAAGCTGAAAAATCCTCTCTCTAAAATGTGCAACTGCCTCATGGGGCATGGCACAATGTGGTCACACCTGTACAAAGAGCTAGTCGTAGAGGACTCTGCTACTTCGGAGTTACATCAGGTAACAAATACTGAGTGACAGTGTCACAGAGTTCCAGTTCTGACTGGGGTGATGAAAGCCATGTGCCATGCACAAAGGTGACATGAGTATAAGAGCTCTTGCCTAGAGCACCGATTCTGGTGGAAGTTACAGGACTGCCTTTGTTGGCTGGGTCATGCAATTGGCTTACTCCAAACCAGGGGTCCTCAAACTACGGCCCGCGGGCCACATGCGGCCCGCTGAAAACATTTATCCGGCCCGCCGGGTGTTTTTGCTGCCACTGCCTGTTGCTTAGCAGCCGACTAGTTTTTTTTTAAACTATAGTCCGGCTCTCCAACGGTCTGAGGGACAGTGAACTGGCCCCCTGTTTAAAAAGTTTGAGGACCCCTGCTCCAAACAGTTCTCAGATGTAGAAAGGACCCTTACCTCATCTTCTGGTATGTACACAGTTAGCAGGCTGTGATCCAGCAGCAATTATTGTATGAGTTCCTTCTCACCCTCAGTGTAACTAATAACAATAGCTAATACTTACTAAGCACTCACAATGTGCTACACACTGCAAAGCATTCGTGTGCATGATCTCATTCTCCCACCTAGAATGCCTTTCCCTAGAATGCCAGAGGTGGGTAATACTATTACCCGGTGGTGGGTAATACCATTGGTCTCATTTCTCAGCAAGGTTACCTAAGGTCACACAGTTAGCAAGTAGCAAAGCCAGAATTCCAATCCAGGCCCATCTAACTCATTAACTAACAGTCTCCTGCCTTTGTTAATTTAGGAAGCAATAAGTCTAACCTACACTTCACGAGATGTAAAACCTCAGGGCTCATAGTCATAAGAGTCCTTGGAAAGGGAGCCTCGTGAATAAAAACTGAAAAGCAGGCACCCACTCAGAGGTTATTTGGGATCTGGGCACAGTTGGTACACAGGAATCCAGGAGCAGCCCTCAGATGCCACAAGCAGAGAAGGAAACTAGACAGGACACAGAAGATAGTGAACTAGAAGGTAGAAAGGTAGTCACCTCCTACATCACCAGGAATAGTAAGGCCTCACAGGAGAGCAAAAGATAGTTCCAAAGAGGGAAGAACTTACACAAGTCTGGCCACAGCAAGGGCTCGCTCTGCATCTGAAGTCCCCTGGGAACACAAATGGCTGTGTCAACCACCACCCTGACACAGGCACACAAACACAGGCAAACACATCCATGCACACACATATCAACAAGTGCAGTCAGCCGGGGTCTCTTAAACAACCAGTCCACTACACTAGCTCACTGTCAAAGGCCAAAAGGGGACCTAGAGGGCCTAGAAAATGTCATCAGTCTATGATTACTTTCAAATGTACAAAATAATTGAAAAAAATTTATAGTGAACAATCATATACTCACCACTTAGATTCTATAAGTACTATTTTGCTATATTTGCTTTTTCATATGTTTACTCATTGTTGTCAATTTTTAAAAAATCTAACTCAGGAGCTATTCTAAAAAATCACCAAGAAATGCCCAAAGTGAGAGAAGAGAGCTACAGAGTCATCACAACCCTAACATAAATAGTAACTAATCGTAAATCTAATTTCTTCCTATGGGAAATATATACAGACTACACAAAAATAAAACTAATGGTAGGGATTAAAAATATATGTCATGCCAAACAAATAATTCCTATAGTTAAGGACATTAAATTTGAGACCCGAGACACGTAACAAACTGCTGTACTAACTTGATTTCCATAAACTATCTCCAACAGTGTAATCATTCGTGAGCATATCTTTGAAAAATGTCAAAGAAGGGTCTTCGGGAAGCCACCACTGTGCACTGAAACCCAGGCATTTAACACTGGCCTGGCTCAGGGCATGAGATGGCAAATTTGGGTGATGGGTGGGGTCTGGGATCTCGTACCATCTGGAAGACGACCCTGCTCTGTTCTCTTTGGCAGGTGCGGAATACTACGCGGTCGTCGGGGGCGACAAAGTCCACTGTGCTGAGCACTTCTGCAAGAAAACACAAACACACAGGCCCACCCACTGAAGAAGCAAGTTCAACCTAGCCTGATCCCTGCAAGAAAACACAGCAAAAGTCTCAGCTTAAAGGGAAAAGGGGGCGCTAGAAGTACATCATTCTTAAAGGAAATCAGTATGTACATGGGAGACTTCTGAGGGGGTAATGATGTTCTATTTTCTGACCTGGGTGCTGGCTAGTTAGATGATTGGTTGGTTGTTTTACAGTTATTTGTTAAACTGCATGCCTGTATTTTCTGAACTTTCTCTGTATGGTTGTTACATTTTGCAATTTTAAAACACCGAAAAAATAATGTGCATATAGAGCACCTTGTCAGAGCTTCAGATTTTAACCCAATTTTCTCAGAAGATGTCACTCTGAAAGCTCAAAAAAGAAAAGTTGCTATTTCTTAGTTACTTATCAGGTGCCAGATACTGTGAGCGGAGATTTACTATATTACAGTCAATCCCTACTTTTTTGCAGTTGTCTATTTGCAAATACACCTGTTCACTAAGATTTATTTGTAATCCCAAAATCAATACTCATGGCTTTTTCGTTGTCGTTCTCAGACATTCATAGAACTACAGAAAATTTCAGTCACCCGATGTACATGTTTTCAGCTGAGGTCAAACAAGGCCACTCTGCCTTTTCTTTTTTTAACTGTTGTTGTTTGTTTTAAATATGTTTTTATTGATTTTAGAGAGAGGAAGGGAAAGGGATAGAGAGATGGAAACATCCATCGGCTGCCTCCTGCATGCTTCCTACTGGGAATCGAGCCCGCAATCCGGGCATGTGCCCTGACTGGGAATCCAAATGGTGACCTCTTGGTTCATGGGTCGATGCTCAACCACTGAACCACACCAGCTGGGCCACTATGCTTTCTTGTTTCAGCTCTATTACTGTAAACAAGTGTCTTTATGGTAGTATATTTAATGCCAGATTTATGCTGGCAATCACGTTTTAAATGGCCCCAAGCATAGAGAAAGGCTGTGATGTGCCTTACAGAGAAAACACGTGTCAGATAAGCTTTGTTCAGACATGTTATAGTGCTGTTGGCTGTGAGTTCAATGTTAATGGATCAACAGAATATATTAAATTATGTGTTTTTAAACAGAAGCACACATAAAACAAGATTATGTATTGATCTGTTAATGAAAACGTGTTCCCAGAGGTTTGCAGGAACCTAAACCTATACAGATATACCTCAGAGATATTAGAGGTTCAGTTCCAGACCACCACAAAAAGTAAATATCTCAATAAGGCAAGTCACAAATTTTTTGGTTTCCCAGTGCATAAGAAAGTTATGTTTATACTATAGTCTATTGTATACAATAGCATTATATCTAAAAAAATGTAGATACCTTAATTTAAAAATATTTTGTTGCGCCCTAGCTGGTTTGGCTCAGTGGATTGAGGGTCAGACTGAAGGGTCCTGGGTTCAATTCCAGTCAAGGGCACATGCCTGGGTTGCAGGCTCGATCCCCAGTAGGGGGCATGCAGGAGGCAGCCAATCAATGATTCTCTCTCATCATTCATGTTTCTCTCTCTTCCTCTCCCTTCCTCTCTGAGATAAAGAAAATATATTAAAAATAAATAAATAAAAATAATTTTAAAATATATTTTGTTGCTAAAAAAAACGCTAACCATCATCTGAAGTTGTTGGGGAAAATGGCACCAATAGACTTACTGGATGCAGGGTTGCCACAAACATTCATTTGTAAAAAACACACAATATCTGTAAAATTCAATAAAATGAGGTATGCCTATATTTCCCCTAGGAGCAATGGTACGGTATTCACAAACTTGGTGTTTACAGCAACTTCGCAGAACATAACACTTGCAAATGATCTTCATAACAAAGCTCTACAACAGGTATTACCATTAACTAGCTTTCTTTTTTGCTTTCTCATAATTAGCTTTCAAAGGTGACTAACAGCACATGGAAGAGATCCAATGTGGCAGATGGGAGAATATGCCTACCTCATGCATTTATTTTGAGAAATAAGTGAGATCTTTAATGCAAACAATGCACTTCTATAAATAGAAGCTATTATTATCCTCCCAGCACTGAACAGATTAGAAGATTAAAAAGGTGGGGTAAAGGCAGTGACATGTTGGGAGAGGTAATCAATACAATCTCCAGCAGCAGAGACAGCTCATCACTGACAGTAAGAAGTCTGAGAGAAGAACCGCAAAAACTTAGTGTGGGCTCTGAACGGGTGGCTCAGTTGGTTGGAGGGCCATCCCATACACCAAAAGGTCGCAGGTTCGATTCCCCGTCAGGGTACATACCTGGGTTGGAGGTTCGATCCCTGGTCAGGGTGCGTACGGGAGGCAACCAATCAATGTTTCTCACATAGATGTTTCTCTTTCAAATCAGTGTTATAAAAAAACATATCCTCAGGTGAAGATTAAAAAAATATTTAACAACAACAACAAAAAAAAACTTAGTGTGTATATACTAGAGTTCTATTTATTTATTACAGCAAAATACTGACACCCTGTTAAAGCACTGGTGAAAATCAGTTCTGACATAGTCATCTGTAAGTACTGACATGGGAAAATGTCCTAGGACAGTGGTCGGCAAACTCATTAGTCAACAGAGCCAAAAATCAACAGTACAACGACTGAAATTTTTTTTGAGAGCCAAATTTTTTAAACTTAAACTATATGGGTAGGTACATTGTTATTAAATTAATTAGGGTACTCCTAAGGCTTAGGAAGAGCCACACTCAAGGGGCCAAAGAGCCGCATGTGGCTCGCGAGCCGCAGTTTGCCGACCACTGTCCTAGTAGAAAAGTAAGTGGCAAAACAAGTAGCATGATACTGAGGGGGCGAGAAGGGAGATATACAAACAGGCTGTATTTTCATATACATGTTTTACTAAATGTGCATAAAAAAGTATACATTTCTTCTCTTGGTGATCACCTTTACAAGTGTGAGATTATGGAAGATTTTCATTTTCTAGATCTGTAACACTGAATTTTTCACAGCACAAGGGAAATATAAATCTAAAACAACTAAAGACAAAATTGAGTCACAACTTCTCGTGAACTTGTAGTAAGATCTGACGAGTGTGTATCCATTTCAAAAACCTCAAACAATACCACACCTCTAATCAAAGCAGAATTAATCTCATCAACAAAATATAAGCAAAACCACAATTTAGCACAACCAACCACTTTCATTTGCAAAGTACTTACATGTACCTCATCTTATTTGATCCTCACTCCAATCCTGATTTAAGTAAAACAGGAATTATGATTTTCATTTTACAGCTAAAGAAACTGAGGCAGAGAGGTCATATGACTGGTCTGAGGTCATGTGACATGCCCAAGGTCACACAACTAGCAAGCAGCATGTCCATCCCAACCCCAAGACTTCTAGGGTCCTTCCTGTACTGGCAGTTTCTATGCCAACAAGCCTATGGGTGGAAGGCATTCTTATGTGGCTCTTGTCAGGGTCTCTGGAGAGCAGTGACTGCTCCCAAAGAAACACATGATCCACAGAATTACACAGCCAGGCAAGAAGACGAAGGACCCTGTCACCACAAACAAGGGCAGTGATAGCGCGGCTTGGGCCTGACAGGGCACACACACAATCCTGGGACCGGAGCTGCACTCACCATTGACAACTCTCTTGCACTGGAGCATCTTGAGGTCGATTAGCTCCTACGGAGGAATCAGAGGGCACTTGTCAGTCTCCTCCAACAGGCCCTGGGCACTGGGGGAGGACCTTCACTGCACACATCATGGGGGTGACTTGGCCTGTCACCCTACTACCAACAAATCATGGCTTTGGGGACATACAGTGCTGACCTCCCACCCAAGCAAGGCAAGCAGGGGCCTGAATGAGCTTCCCTCAATCAGCTGCTCTTCCCAAGGACCTTGGAGATATTTGGGCCTAGAAAGGGAGCCAGAGAGAATACAACAGCCCAGGATGTGGACACCTGGGCCTCTTAAGAACACTGCCTTCTAGCCCAGCCAGTGTGGCTCGGTTTGATTCTAGGTCAGGGCATATGCCCGGGTTTCAGGCTCCATCCCCAGTGCGGGTCGTGCAAGAGGCAACGATTCTCTCTGATCATGGACGTTTCTCTCTCTCTGTCCCTCTCCCTTCTCCTCTGAAATCAATAAAAATATTTTTTTTTAAAGAACATTGCCTTCTCCCTTGATCTTACTTATTAGAAGGTATAGGTCCAACAGGTAAGTGTCCCCTCACAGTCTGAGCCACTGAAGTCCCCTTGTTCTTATAAAAAAGGAATAGAAAATGACATCTGAGGAAGTCCTGGAAGACTCCTGTCAATAGGGCAGACCTTGGTGGGGGATCGGATTACTGGTCCCTTGACTTTTGCTGAGCTGCTTCTTCCTTTCTTCACCTCTATCTGCTGAGGGCTTTACAGGGCTTTTGAGGAGGTTCCTGCATGCCTGGTAACACCCGAAGTCAGCGGTTCTCAACCTGTGGGTTGCGACCCCTTTGGCGGTCAAACGACCCTTTCACAGGGGTCACCTAAGACCATCCTGCATATCAGATATTTACATTACGATTCATCACAGTAGCAACATTACAGTTATGAAGTAGCAACGAAAATAATGTTATGGTTGGGTCACAACATGAGGAACTGTATTTAAAGGGCCAGAAGGTTGAGAACCACTGCCCTAAGTCCTATACCCAGTCCTGTGAGGTGGGTGAGGTGGTTTGACTATGTGATCACACAGGTGGGCCCCCTCATGTGAACCCAGTTAAGATCATCCAGGCAGCTAATACAGCACAATAATCCCGGCCTGCAGAGCAACTCTGAATCCACGAGAGGGCACCAGGCATCACACTGTGTCATGCCCAGCACTTAGGGCCCAGCCAGCGACCCACACAAAACAGGAGTCTGCCTCCTGCCTCTGCCCTGCACAGGGGCTAGGTCTGGGCAGAGGGCCTCGGTCTCCGCCAGCAGAAGCCCCTTTGTTCATAAGCCATATTGACTCTCCCAGAGCATGAGCACATCCAACACGCCAAAGAGTTTTAATCAGTATTTCCTCTTCTCCTAACTCGAGCAGAGCCCTGGAGGAAAGGATTGGTCACACTCATTAGGAAAACTCAGCCTTGACCAACCAGGAGGGCCCTGGAGGAAAGGAAGGCCGCACTCTGAGGCTATCGCATAAATCCCGTGTCCATGACTTCCAAAGTGCTTCGAAACAGCCCTAAGAAATTCCAAAGAAGTAGCTGATGGAGGATCTGGAACTTGGCAGGTCACCTCTTTCCTGTGACAGCACTGCTCCCACTGCCCAGCTTCCATGACTCATTACACAGATCCGTTTCGCCAGGGCCATAAACACAGAGCCGCTTGTCTACAACAGGCTCTGTGCTACAGGGCAATCACTCACTTCCTTCCTGGTGTTTCATCCCACTTTCTAGAGTCCCAGGAAAATGCTGCCTGCACAGAAAAAGTGAAAGCCCAAGGATAACATCTCACAAAAATATAGTACAATGTCGCTACCAGGATACTGACATTGCTATAGCTAAGACAAAGAACAGTTTCATCACAAGGGCTCCTTTATGGCCACAGTCCCCACCCCACTCCACCCTACCCTCAGTGGCTTTTAAAGATGGAAATATCAAAAGCACTTGAGGGACATATCAGGATTGGGGGTTAGGGAGAAGCTGCCTAGATCAGCGGTCGCCAACCGGTGGCCCGAGGACCACTGGTGGTCTGAAAGGTTGGCAACCGCTGGCCTAGATCATTCTGATACATACCCAGTTGAAAACCACTGCTCATACTCGCTCATAATCCAGTATCCTGTAATCCTATTTTTCCTAGCAGATGCTTTCTAAACCTGGGTCTGAAGTCCTAATATTTTCTGGAGTAGTCAGCAATTAGCTGGTCCACTAGCTACCACCACGAGAAAATCCTATGGCTCCTCAAACCAATCTCATCCAGCTTCCCGGGCCTGCATCTGGGCCTCTTCCTCCTCTTCCTAACGGTGAGTTCATTCATTCACGTACTGAATGTGTATTAAATCCTATAGGGGCCCAGGCACTGACCTGACACAATGGTCATCTATCCACCTGGCCCTCCATGCTCCCCAGGCTGCTGGCCCTAAGCAGGGTTCATAGAACTTATAAATATTGTGTGTCTTTGTCCGCTGTTGCCTTCACTGAGCACCTGTGAAGTCAATGCCCACTCTGCCAACCCCCCGCCCCAATCCTGACCACTTCCACCCACAGATGGGGAGGAAAAGCTCTCCAGGAAAATCAGCAGCCCCTTACCTCACAGTACACAATGTCTGCTCCGTAGTCCAGGGCCAGCAGCCGCATTGGGAGAGTCCCTACCCGAACCATAGGAGCTAAGATGAGTTTGTTGTGGTAGCACAGGGAGAGGCTGTTCCCAATCATTCCTCTTCTGTCCCAGCCTGAAGGAAGGGAAAACAAGAGTCAGAAATTCAAATGGAGTAAATCTCTTCTATTACCCTGGGCCGCCTTTCCTTCTTCCTCCCAATCAACACATACTACCTTGTTTTCCTTTTCTCTGATCATAAAAATAACACATGCTCATTCATTCATCCAATAAATATTTAGCAAGTGCCCAGTCTGTGCCAGTCACCATCCTAGTCTTTGGGGATACATTAGAAAACAAGACAGACAAAAATTCCCCCTCACTCTCTCCTCTGGCCACCTTGGTCTTTTTTTTTTTTTTTTTCTATATTTTATTGATTTTTTTAAAGAGAGGAAGGGAGAGGGATAGAGAGTTAGAAACATCGATCAGCTGTCTCTTGCACACCCCCTACTGGGGATGTGCCCGCAATCAAGGTACATGCCCTTGACCGGAATCGAACCCAGGACCCTTGAGTCCGCAGGCTGATGCTCTATCCACTGAGCCAAACCGACTAGGGCACACCTTGGTCTTTTTTAAAAGTCTCCCAACTAAGCTTTCTGCTGCCCTTCCCCACGCACTTGCAGTTCTCCCTGACTAAGGTCCTCTTGGCTTTATAGAGGCTTCCCTACTTGACCATCTAACTTCAGGTCCCGGGTCACATGCTTTCACAATACTTTGCATTTCCTAAAGCTCAGATACAATCCTTGTGTCCACAAGGTCCACACGATAGGAGAGTGGCTGCTTAGTTCACCGCCAGGTTTCCAGCACTGAGCCCAGTACCTGGCCCTTACCAGCGGCTTCATAAGGTGTTACTGAACACTCACCTCTGGTAGGGTGGTCGGTCTGGGACTTCTCTCTGGCATACTAGACGCAGTGCCTGACAGGCCCTGCTCCCAAAAAAGTCTCCTCTCAGAGAAGCTAGGCAGCCCCCACCCTTCCCCAGTTATTGTCACAACCACTCCTTTCCCATTTACTGTCACAACCACTCACCCAGCCCTAAAGTCACACCCAAATCACCATTTTAGTTGCACTTTCTCAATCTCTTGTATCATTCCTTTAAGGGCTGGTCCCCTCTATCACACTTTGATTACTCCCAATTTCTTTCTCATTAATCTTAACTCCATTTCAATTGTGTGGGTACAGCATCTTGTTAATTATAATGCTTTCAGATTGAACATAACACTATTCAGGGAAAGCAATGAATGGAAAAACTTTACCAGTCCTCTCCACGTCAATTTCCCCAGAGACTGTGACCTTGTTTAAAAGGTGATTTCTTTAAAGTACAAATTTAGCCCTAGCAGGTTTGGCTCAATTGGTAGAGGGTCGGCCTGCGGACTGAAGTGTCCTGGGTTCAATTCTGGTCAAGGACACATGCCCAGGCTCAATTCTCGTAGCGGGCATGCAGGAGGCAGTCGATCAATGATTCTCATCATTGATGTTTCTATCTCTCTCTCCCTCTCCCTTCCTCTCTGAAATAATATATATTTTTTAAAAATATATACAAATTTAGAGTTAGAATTAAATATTTAGAGAATATTCTATTTTCCTCAAAGCATATGTTAATGAGAAAAAACTAAAATGATCCATCATATTTGTAAGAGAAAGAGGCGATATAGCATATTGTTAAGATTCTGAACTCTGGAATCAGACGGACCTGCATGGGATTCTGCCCCCAGACATCGAAGCTAGCTTCTCCCTCTGGAATATGAGGCTCCAACAGAATCTATGTCGGGGCGGCGGGGGGAGGAGGGGCGGGGAATGCTGTAAAGAGTAAATTCTGCCTGGCCGATCTCGCTCAGTGGTTAGAGCATCGGCCCATGGACCAAAGGGTCTCGGGTTTGATTTCCAGTCAAGAGCATGTACCTGGATTGCAGGCTCCATCCCCAGCCCGGGGTTGGGGTGTGTGTGGGAGGCAACCAATCGATGTGTCTCTCCCACATCGATGTGCCTGCTACAGATTTGGGGGATGGTCCAGGGCCAGAACAAGAGTTTGCAATGGCAAATGAGCCTACCCGAAGTGAGAATACATGCGGTAACCTCAGCCTCTCTTCAATCCTCATCCTCTAGGCAGGGTTTCTCAACAGCAAACTTGACATTTTCCCTGGCCTCTACCCACTAGATCAGTGATGGCGAACCTGTGACACGCGTGTCAGAGGTGACACGCGAACTCATTTTTTTGGTTGATTTTTCTTTGTCAAATGGCATTTAAATATATAAAATAAATATCAAAAATATGTCTTTGTTTTACTATGGTTGCAAATATCAAAAAATTTCTATACGTGACACGGCACCAGAGTTAAGTTAGGGTTTTTCAAAATGCTGACACGCCGAGCTCAAAAGGTTCACCATCACTGCATTAGATAGATGCTAGTAGCACCTCCCCAGATGTGACAACTAAAAATGCCTCCAGACAGTGTCAAAAGAGGGCAGGGGGATGACAGAAGTAAAACTGACTGTTCACTGTCACTACTCAAAGCTCTCTCCTCCACTGGTTTAACAGGTTACTCTCCAGAAACTCTACTCATGTATCAAAATGGTCTTTTTAATGGTATTTTATGAAACTAAAAACACTTTCTCCAGATGTTAAGAACCTTCCAGGTGATTAATCCACATTTACCTTATCTCCCACCCCAGGCACTGGGGACTACAGAATAGATAACACCCATTTTCCAGCTCTATTCAGGAAGTACGGCGAGTGTAAGGTATATTTGCAACCTGAACGTCTGAACTTAGGTAAAATATTCTGCCTGACCAGAGCTATGTGAGACAAGCCACATACCTGATCACTCGGCAGGACCCCCCTCCCTACTATTCAAGTAATTTACGTATCTGACTGGGAAGCCAGTGGAGGTCAGCTGACTGCACAAGTTGGGTGGGGTGACCGTGGAGTGGAGTGTAAACCTCAGCTGAAAAGAGAAAACGTGTGAAGCAATGCGTCCGCTGAAATAAAGGCTGAAGACCTTCACTGAGACAATAAACTGAAAGCTATCAGCTTGCCCTCTGGGATCTCAACTGGGTGCAGGTCGGGGGAGGTTCAGCCTCGATCTGCAACTGGCCCTTGTCTCCGCTCCCAGGCCTGGCCATTCATTCAGACTCTCCATAAACACTTACTGCCAGACTTTGCGCGGGGCCCACAGCTGGAAAAACATCGCCACACCTTCGAGTTCACCGGGGGAACCAGCGCTGGACAAGCAAGCCATCACCGGGCGGCGAGGGCCACCAAGGAGAATCGCAGGGAGTGGACATCCCGTCACCAGAAGCCCTCCGCCCTCCCGGTCCCCAAGGCCACGGCCCCGCCGCCGCGTCTCCTCGGACCCCCAGTCCTGCCTCCATGGCGCACCCTTCCCCAAGGCTGGCCCGGGTCTGGACGTCGCCGACCCCTGTTCGGAACTACAGACCTCGCTGTTGCTGAACTCTACGGATGCTCCCTCCTTCCTCAAGGTTCGCCGATTCCGCGTGCGTAACTGAGCCGCGCCGGCCACCGTCCGCGGGGCTTGGCGCGCCCGTGACGTCAGTGCCGTGCGCCGCTCCAGCGCCAGGAAAAAAAATATGGCTCTAGCGCGGCCGCCGCTGCTCTCGTGGCTTGCGGCTCGGTGGTTTCTGGCGCCTCGACGGAACCTGGCGGCTAGCGGTCCCGACGAGCCCCTGCCGGTGGTGCGCATCCCACGGGCGCTACAGCGGCTGCAGGAGGAGCGGCAGAGCCGGCAGCGGAGCTCCGCGCGGCCGGCGCTGGTGCGTCCTGGCCGGCTGCTCATCTCGGCGCGGCGGCCGGAGTTTAACCAGCCGGCGCGCCTCACCCTGGGTCGTTGGGAGACCGCGCCACTCGCGTCGCGGGGCTGGAAGAACCGGCGCTCCCGCTCGGATCACTTCTCCATCGAGCGCTCACAACAGGAGACCCCAGCCTTGCGGAACTTCTCGCCCGAGGACAGCTTCGCCGATCTGGGTCTTGTGCCGCGAGTGCTGCGCGCGCTGCAGGAGGTTGCCCCCGAGGTCGTCCGGCCCACCACTGTGCAGTCGAGTACCATCCCCCCAATACTTCGAGGCCGCCACATCCTCTGCGCGGCGGAAACGGGCAGTGGCAAGACTCTGAGCTACCTACTGCCTCTCCTTCAACAGCTCTTGGGCCGACCCAGCCTGGACTCCAGCACCCCTGCGCCCCGAGGTCTGGTCCTTGTGCCGTCGCGAGAATTAGCCGAACAGGTGCAGGCTGTGGCCCAGCCCTTAGGCAGGTCCTTGGGACTCCGGGTGCAGGAGTTAGAGGGAGGCCATGGCATGAGTAGGATCACGCAGCAACTGTCCAGGCAGCCTCCGGCCGATGTCCTCGTCGCCACTCCGGGGGCTTTGTGGAAGGCTCTGAAACGTCAGCTGATCAACCTAGAGCGGCTGTCCTTCTTGGTATTGGATGAGGCAGATACACTGTTGGATGAAAGTTTCCTGGAACTCGTGGAGTACATCTTGGGGAGGAGCAATATAGCAGAAGGCTCAGATGACTTAAAAGACCCCTTCAATCCCAAAGCTCAGTTGGTGCTGGTAGGGGCTACATTTCCCAAGGGTGCAGGTCAGCTGCTGAGTAAAATCTCTAACTCAGACTCTCTCACCACCATCACCAGCTCCAAGCTCCACTGTATCATGCCTCACGTCAAACAGACATTTATGAGACTGAAGGGAGCAGAGAAGGTACCCGAGTTGGTGCAGATCCTCAAGCAGCATGACCGAGCAGATAAGACCGGCTCCTCAGGAACTGTTCTGGTGTTCTGTAATAGCTCCAGCACTGTGAACTGGCTGGGATATATTCTGGATGACCACAAAATCCAGCACCTACGGCTGCAGGGACAAATGCCGGCCTCGATGAGGGCAGGTATCTTCAAGAGCTTCCAGAAGGGCTCCCGAGACATTCTCCTCTGCACGGACATAGCCTCTCGGGGCCTGGACAGTACCCAGGTGGAGCTAGTTGTCAATTATGATTTCCCCCTCACCCTGCAAGACTACATCCACAGAGCGGGAAGGGTGGGCCGAGTAGGGAGTGAGGTGCCAGGCACCGTCATCAGCTTTGTTACCCATCCCTGGGATGTGAGCCTAGTTCAGAAGATTGAGCTGGCAGCTCGCCGGAAGAGAAGCCTTCCAGGACTAGGGTCCCTAGAGAACCTTGTCCCAGCTGACATGAATGCAGTGTCATAACAGGGATCCTCCCTGTGTGCTGGGTGACCAAGCAAACTTCTCAGTAGGACACGCCCAGCTGCCCAGTCACCTCCCTGAAGATCCCGGGAGTTACTGGCCAGCATTGGAAGGTGAGCTACTGAGCATGGCTCACTGTAGTTTTTCACATGAGTCTTGAAAAATAAAGTAGAGTTTGGCTTTGCATTGTATCATGATTTCTAACAAAAAATGATGTTTTGGCCCCGGCCGGCATGGCTCAGCCGTTCTCTGCCTTCTTTCCCATCTCCTGGTGACAGAAGATGAGACAGGATTAAACTATTTCACCAAACTGGCAAAATAAGCATATCATATAGCATCCTCTCACTTATTTCCTTGGTTCCAGGCTCTGCAACATTATATAAGCTTTGCCTGAAGTAATGAATAGTTAAGCAAATAATGCTCCACAAAACAACTTAAATATTATTGCTCACTGAAAAGGATCAGGTTGTAGAGAACAGAAATGGGCCAGAGCATCCTTTGCCAAAAGAGAATATTGTACTAAATATACAGTGAAGCTCTCTTTTTTTATGTGAAGAATCTGAGGCTCAGAGGGATAAAAGAATTTGCTTGGAATCACACAGTAAGTAGGTCAGAATCTGGTCTGTCCTACCCAGGGTTGTGTTCCCCACCACACTAGCTTTTGTCAAATGTGACCCATGCACAGGATAACTGTATACCTCTGTTTTTCTTGAATAGTCCTTTACATTTTTGCCAGGCACAGTTTTTTAAAAATATATTCTTTTATTGATTTCAGAAAGGAAGGGACAGGGAGAGACAGAAACATTAATGATGAGAGAGAATCATTGATCAGCCACCTCCGGCACGCCCACCTATGCATCAAGCCGGCAACCCAGGCATGGGCCCTGATCTGGAATCGAACCGTGACTTCCTGTTTCATAGGTCAGTGCTCAACCATTGAGCCACAGTGGCCAGGCAGGCACAGTTTTTAATATCACTCACTTTCACGCTCAAAAGCCACCCAGTTTAGACAATACCGTGGTCACTATCTATGGACCACTCTACCAGAACTGCCCAGGAAGCACCCTGGCTGATTTGCTCAGTGGTTAGAGCATCAGCCTAAAGGGCCTCAGGTTTGATTCCCAGTCAAGGGCAGGTACCTCGGTCTCCAGTAGGGTGCATGCAGGAGGCAGCCAATCAATGATTCTCATTATTTTTTTTAAATATCTTTTTATTGAATTCAGATAGGAAGGGAGAGAGAGAGAGATAGAAACATCCACCATGAGAGAGAATCATGGATCGGCTGCCTCTTGCACACCCTCTACTGGGGATCAAGCCCACAACCAGGCACGTGCCCTTGATCTGAATCGAACCCGGGACCCTTCAGTCCGCAGGCCGAAACAGGGCTGATTCTCATTGATGTTTCTATCTCTCCCTCTCTGAAGTCAATAAAAATCTTTAAAAAAAAAAACAACTGCCAGGAAGCTTGTTCAAAGTGCAGATGTCTGAGCCCCACTCCAGATCTGGATGCTTTCTGAGGGTTGGCTCAAGAATTCACTTACAGGTATTTTCGAATTGTTTTGTGGAATCTATAGGTGAGTCTCAAGCCCTCTTAAGTTGATAAATCATTTGTCTATGCTATGCCGCCTTCCCCAGAGTCCCGACCAGGTCCTGAGAAGATATTGGTACTCTACCAGAGCAGAGGGATGCTCCCAGATAAGTAATCTCTCAAGCTTTGGAGAATCTGAGTGATCTCACCTGCCAAGACAAACCTCCAGAACTCTCCCCTTCACATTTTACCTCCTACCACTCCCCAGAGGTAATCATCTCTAATTAGTCCTGACTTTGTCCTAACACGCACCATGCTAACTCAAACTACTTAAGAGTGAGCGACTTCTGAAATGGTAGCTAGGCAGTCTACCTTCTGGGCACATCCTCTCTGCAACAGCCCAAGCAAACAAATGTCCCATCTTTGCTTATTAACAGCAACAGAGATTCCCCCTGCTAAGGAAGATTATCTCCATTGCTAGGAAGTTCTTGACTACACTATCAAAAGGTGCCCCAAATATGATTTCTTTCTATGGGCCTGATCATGCTAAGGCCAGGGTTGTCTGTTTCCTCTTCTGAGTAACACCAAATTATCTTTTTTTTTTAAGATTTTTAAATTGATTTTTTAGAAAGGAAGGGAGAGGGAGAGAGAGAGAAACATCAAGGGCTAGGGAACCTGCAATTGAGGTACATGCCCTTGAAAGGAAATTGAACCTGCAACCCTTAGACCATAGGCTAATACTCTAACCACTGTGTAAGCTGTCCAGGGCCAGGTTGTTTTGATCCCCAGGTTGCTTAGGGTGCATGCAGGAGGCAACCTATTAATGTTTCTATCTCACATCAATGTTTCTCACACCCTTTCTCTCTCAAATCAATAAAAACATTGTTTTAAAAGTAAAATAATAAATAAATAAAATGGACCCATCATTCCCACTCTGTGAAGTCATTCAGGACCCTCACTTTGCCTTGGAGTACCTTTAACATCTCCCCCAGTGTCACTTTGAAATGTGATGAGCTTGTCCTTACACTCCTATCAGCTATAAATCTAGAGCCCCAACATGATGCCCAACCATTGAGCAGAACACCTCTCCACTACTGTATATCCTTGGGTAGGCCCTTAACCTCTTGGTTTTTGAGTCCTCAGTTCTAAAAACATGATGGTTTTATGAACTGACATTTGAGGGAGGACAAGGTCAAGACGGTCAAGGTGGCCCTAAGCGGTTTGGCTCAGTGGATAGAGCGTCGGTCTGCGGACTCAAGGGTCCCAGGTTCGATTCCGGTCAAGGGCATGTACCTTGGTTGCGGGCACATCCCCAGTGGGGAGTGTGCAGGGGGCAGCTGATTGGTGTTTCTCTCTCATCGATGTTTCTAACTCTATCCCTCTCCCTTCCTCTCTGTAAAAAATCAATAAAATATATTTAAAAAAAAAAAAAAGAAGGTCAAGGTCAAGACATACCTGTCTTTGCTTTTACTCTTCCCAACTGAAATGTCTCCCCTCTCCTCTCCCCGGGTCCACATCTCACTTGCCCTTCAGGCCCACCACCAGGGAGCCTTCCTTGATTCCCCCGTCCACACAAATCTCTGCCTTTCCAACGGTTGGATACTTAGTGCCATAAACCTGGCTGTCTTAGGTTAATCTTGCTTCTCATGCTAATCTCAGAATGGAGTTTCTCTTGCCTTCCTGTGGTCCCTAGGGCTGTGCCAGTCCAGGGCTATACTCCACAGGGAGTGGCTACTTGACTAAGGCATGGATGGGGAGGGCCCGGTGTGCGGGCACAAGCAGGGCACACGGGGTAGTGATGCCTCACAGTTTTCATGGCAGGGTGACTACAGACACGTGGTGTTCCAGGGAAACCTTTCCTCAGTTCTCTACCAGATACCAAGCTGTTCGTTGCCTGAGGAAGATTTACTGGCTCTTATACCCTCAATGTAACTTATCCTGTCCTCTGGGAGTGCAGCACAGCAGGTAGGCCTGGGCTGGGCCTCTGTACAGGAGAGTTGGTGTACACACAACCTCACCTGCCTGCCACCTGATCCTTTTGTGCTTGTCCGTCACACCTGAGAACTGCCCTAGCTATACGTAATACCAGTGGCCTGGGGCCCCCTCAGAGACCCACAGAGTTCCCGCTCACTGCTGAGGACAAGTGCAGTGTCATTCCTGGGCAAGTGTTCAGAAAGGTTCTCATCTTTGTCAATGTAACCTTCCCCTCTGGGCTACAAGATACTTCCCATCAGACCCTTTACTTCTTTACTGGCCCGTCTCTTAGCAAAAGTCAAGTTGCCAACATGGGAGAGGTTCTGAAATGATTTATATTAGATTGTTTTCCCAAACTTGGAAGGCATTTCCTTAAAGCAGGGGTGGGGAACCTTTTTTCTGCCAGGGGCCATTTGGATGTTTATAACATCATTCACTTAACATACAAAATTATCAGCTTAAAGACTAGCCTGCTATATTTGGCCAAACATTTAATTAATTCACCCCTAATGCCTTGGCAGGGCCAGACCAAATGATTTCTTGGACCGAGGGCCATATACTAGTAAGCCTCAGAGGGGACAGTCTGGAAGAAATCTTTTCTGTTGTGAGAGAGATGGAAGGGGAACCTGATTGTAATTATTTTCAGGGTCTGTTTTCTCTGGAAATGGGGAAGATTTGCTGTTCTGCTGCTGCTCTAGGCCCCACAGAATTGTTTTTTCAGCCAACACCCCTTCCCTAGGGAACTCACAGCAGTAATGAGGTAAGGCTGTGTTTTGGATGTCAAGCAGATTAGAAGGCTTCAGCAAAAACCTGGGGGAGGCATGAGAGACGGCACGTCCTGGCAGAACAGTGTACGGCACAAGTGACTGGTCAGTTCTGATTTTCTTTCCAGCAGCAATGGCTCCCACCTTTCCTCCTACACCTGGTCACTACCATGTCCCCTGCCAAAGGTGGGGAGACATGGGGAGACAAACTGCTTGGCCGGTGGCTACCAGTCCTACGGGGATGCTCCAACAAAGGTGGAGGCAGAAATGCCAGTCCCCAGAGGAGCATGTAAGAGACATCGACCTCTGGAAGAGTCTGACGAAGACCTCAGTTGCTCCAGCCCCAAAATCTGGCGATTGGAGCTCGGTGGCAAGAGGTTGATGCCCTCCTGGCCAAGTCAGACAGGGATTCCTTGGACTTCTCGACTTTGAGCTTCTGCCTCTCTCACCAGGAGAGGCCTTGAATTCTTTACATCCATCCATTTGTCCAGATATCCTCTACTGATCATCTACTGGTGCTGGCCCTTTGCTGGGGTGTGCAGTAAGGGGGCTGGACAAGTCTTCAGTTATCAATCACACGTGCTGGCATAAGCACACAGGAAGGTGGACTGTGAGGGCACCAGGTGCCAGTAGAATAGAATTAGGGGGAACAAAGCTGGGGGGGTCTTCATGGGTCAAGCTCCTGTAATTCAGGTCCCTCTAGCCTTCCCCCAGTTGATGGCACTACCTCAAGGATGAGGGACAGCATGCAAACCAACCTCAGATCAGGATCCCTGTGGGCTTCACAGTGAAGTCACCAGAACATCTGGTCCCCAGCAGCAGCCAAGTAGGCCATGTGAAACTCGTCAGATACCACTTGCAACTTTGCTCTGGGGACCTTGTGGGCTGGTCCTCTGTACAGCCTGAACTCAGGCAGAGCCTGGCTGCCAGAGAACCCAAATCGTCACTCATCCTCATCAAAAAAGCAGCCGTACAGGTGAAAAGGAAAATGTGTGTGTGTGTGTGTGTGTGTGTGTGTGTGTTGTGTGTG
>NW_005368569.1:1458554-1459937 GCF_000412655.1 Myotis brandtii | reverse complement strand
TTGAGTATCTGGTTAAGGTTAAAACTGTGGTTTTACTTCCCCACTCTGACTGACTTGGGCAGAGCTGCAGAGCCTAACCCCAGGGCCCCGCCACAGCTGACTTGGGTGGAGCTGGGGAACATGCCCCCAAGGCCCCGCCAAGACTGACTTGGGTGGAGCTGTGGGGACCCTCAGGGGCCCCCCACAGGAGGAGATATATAGGTCAGAGCCGTCCCACGAGTTCAGTTCAGGCTCCAGAATTGCCCTGGACTAGCAGATCTGATAAAGTTTAAATTTTCCTCCCTCAGAGTGCTGGCTGATCGTTCTGTGCCTTCTGCCACAACACAGGTACAGGACTGGGATGCTGGTGAGGGTTCTAAAGGGAAAGGTGGGGATTAGGGAGAAGGCTGAGTGGAAGTGAGATGCCTCCACAGTTATGCACTTCAAGCAAGAGCAACAATCACAGCCTTTTGAGGAAGGAAAAGGTGCAAACTGTTCAAAAAGGGCAGCCTCAGCTTTGCAATTGGAGGATGTAAGTCTGTGGTTTCCAGGCTCTTTCTGGCTGAAGAAACTGTTGTTTCTTGAAAATTTAACTATGTTAATCGTCACAGGAGCAGAACCAGAGCAATGCCCAGAAAGCAGCAGGGACAGCCTGAGTCTCCAGGATCAAGGAGCCCTGTATGTGGAAGACCAGCTGCTCACGCACATACTTCTTTCTGGTGGCAAGATTTTCTGTTCTAGTCCTGCCTCAACAAGCCCACCAGTTAGAGACTGAGAGGACAGCACGTGCCAAGGCCCGGTGGCAGTTGGCAGCCTGGCTGGTGCGCCCAGAATTTAGAGGGTCAGAGGGTTTTGCTATTTGCTGAAACTAGAGAGGTCAGTGGGAAAAGACTGCCCAGGACTTGAGAGCCAAGTAAAGGAATTTGGTATAACCTAAGAGCAATGAGAAACCACAAAAGGACTTTAGGCAGGAGGACAACATTCAATTTTTTCCTTTTTTTTTTTTTAATCCTCACCCAAGGATATTTTTTCCATTGATTTTTTTGAGAGAGTGGAAGAGAGAGAAACATTGATGTGATCTCACACCAATTGGTTGCCTCCTGAAGGAGCCCCAACCAGGGCCTGGGCCAGGGAGGAGCCTGCAACCAAGGTACATACCCTTGACCCGAATCAAACTGGGAGCCTTCAGTCCACAGGCCAACACTGCTTTATCCACTGAGCCAAACCAGCTAGGGCAATAGTCAGCAAACTGCGGCTCGAGAGCCACATGCGGCTCTTTGGCCCCTTGAGTGTGGCTCTTCCACAAAATACCGACTTCTGTACATGGGCCACGAAGTTTCAATCGCACTGTACATGCATGCCCGCACGTGGTATTTTGTGGAGGAGCCACACTCAAGGGGCCAA
>NW_005368569.1:1455752-1458428 GCF_000412655.1 Myotis brandtii | reverse complement strand
CTCTCTCTCTCTCTCTCTCTCTCTCCCTCTCCTTCCCTTCCACACTCTCCAAAAGCAATGGGAAAATATCCTAGGGTGAGGATTAAAAAAAAAAAAGGATAGGTCTGGTTGCTCTGTGGGGAATGGACCTGAGGTGGGAAGAGGTGAGAGATGAAACTGCCTGAAGGTGGCCCTCCGTGGGAACAGAAGAGACACTCCTGGGAAAATTTTTGAGGCTGAACCAGCAGGATTTGGAGAAGCCCTAAAAAAGGAGGGGTGGGCAGGGGGAAGGCGGCATCATGAATGACATTCAGGTCAGCTCTGTGGCCAGACCCTGGGCTTCCCTGCCACCTCTGACCACTTCCAGCACCTGGATAACGTTTGCCAGAGCCTCTGCCCCCATATTGTCCCTGTGACCAAGTCTCTCCACTGACACTGGGAGCTCCTAGAGGACAAGGCTTGACTAATGTGTGCCTGTTTCCCCCTCCCCAGGGCAGGGCAAAGGTGGCCTCGGTGAGGTTAAGGGGAGGACAGGCAAGCCTGTTGGCTAACATGTGCTTGCCACCTGGGTGTGAGTGCTCACATGCCCTTGACTGTATAAGGGTCTAGGTCAGCCATGGGCAAACTACAGCCCGCGGGCCGGATCCGGCCCGTTTGAAATGAATAAAACTAAAAAAAAAAAAAAAGACCGTACCCTTTTATGTAATGATGTTTACTTTGAATTTATATTAGTTCACACAAACACTCCATCCATGCTTTTGTTCCGGCCCTCCGGTCCAGTTTAAGAACCCACTGTGGCCCTTGAGTCAAAAAGTTTGCCCACCCCTGGTCTAGGTGTATCTGTGTATAGCTGGGTGTGTGGTCACCTCAAGGCCATGGCCAGCAGAGCCAGCCTATCTAAGGACTGAAGAACGTTACTTAAAATGTGCTGCCTGGCTAATCTACAGATGGTGCCCGCCTCCTCTGGCTCAACAGCCTATCTCTGTTAGACTAGAGCTGCCCCCGTTCCTGGGATGTTAGACATTTGGTCCCTGAAGGAAAACTAAAAATCCTGAAAAGCTAAATGCTCCCTTCTCATTCCTCTACCAGCAGTTCTTATTCATTTGTCTGGACTTCCTGTCCTTCTTTTCCCCATATTTTTATAGCCCAGCTTTCTGGTGGGGCTATCGAGAGTGGAACAGACGTGCTGTTATCTACGAAACTCACATTGGTGGCCTGGAAAACAGCACATCCAAGAGTTTCCCCCCACTCAGCTGCAAGAGTAGGTGTGGGGTTGCTGGCCAGCAATGGGGAGTAGAGGGAAGAAAGGGAGCCAGGTTTGAGTTTGGGTGCACAAGTCACCTCGGGCAGAACGCTGGGGAACTCACATTCAGAAGTGGGGCTGCCTAGAGAACCCTCAAGTTAGACCCACCACCAGTACAGCACCTTTGGTGGGCCCTTCCTCCTGGCCAACAGGCACTGGGCAACATCAAGTGCATAATTCCTCAAATATACCCAAGCGAGGAGCCCTTCCCCTCATGGGTAGCCCAGGACCTCTAGTCCCTGAGGAAGAGTTTTGCTCACTTTATTTCGGGGAGGTTTCTAGGGTCTCCAGGCCTCAGACTTAGGCCACTGTCCCTACTCTGGTCACTCCTATCACCTGGGAAAGGTTACAAAGATGGAGCAACTCCAGGGGGTGCCAAGGTTCAGAATACAAACTTGAGAGGTTGAGGAAGGAAGGAGTTTGGGCAAGGACCCAGAATCCTCTCAACTTCTGTGATAAGGCACATTCCCCACGTACGGGTGTGAGAGAGGGTGTGGGTGTGTGGGTGGGGGTTCTTGGAGGAGAGAGCTAGGATGAGGGCCTGAGGCTGGAAATGGGGTGGGGCCTGCCAAGCAGGAACGGGAACTTAGCCCAGAGCCACCAGATAAGGCGGTTGTAGCCACAAAAACCAAGCTCCAGGCCTTTCCTTAGGACCCATCCTTCTGACCTCAACAAGGCGGGGGGCTTCCACGCTGAGGTAGGAGGGCTCCTGGCCAGCAGGTCAGCCAGCAGCTCTGGGAGGAATGTTGCTGGGACTGGGGGCTCTGCTGCCCTGGAAATAACTCATTTCCTTCCATTCAAACAGAGTATTCTCTGTGCTTCTGCTCTGTTGAGTAAATGCTCCCTGACGCTCTCCAGGTGGTGGCCCAGTTCACATCCCCAAAGTCCCTCCATTCGGACGGTGGGGAGGTGTAGCATGTCTGAGGGGAGAGCTCTTTCCTGGGGCTGATTGGGAAGATGGGAGAGGGGGGTCTCCTGACAGTTCCCAATTCCTGGCTGGACTCCCTGGGGGTAGACACGCAGGCTGGGAGGAAGGGAAGGGAAAGAGAAGGCCAGGGGCAGGGGGCCCCTACCTGAATCCAGGGTCCATAAAGTCAGCCCCTCATTCCAGAGACTATCTCCTCCCTCACACTCAACCCCTGTGGCCCAGCGCAGGAAAGCCGGGATCCCAGAACACTGTGACCATAAAGTGGTCCTAGGGGTGCCCAGGGGCCCAGGGGCAGGCAGATGGGATGTGATAAGGTTGGGAGAGGTCACAGGGCCGAGGGGCCACTCTCTGGACGAAGCACTCCAGGCCCTCTCTCTTGAGAGCAGGTTTGGGGGGGGTGGGGGGAGGAACCTAGAGAGGCCCCAGCAGAGCAGTGGGTGTGGGAGAGGGGCAGGGCGGGAGCCTG
>NW_005368569.1:1437211-1455377 GCF_000412655.1 Myotis brandtii | reverse complement strand
CGACAGCGCTGGGCACCCCCAGCGCCCTTCCCACGCCCGGCACCCCCAGTGCCAAGACTGGGCCCGAGGCCCCCAGCGACTCTACTGCGCCAGGCACCGCTAATGCCCCCACCTCGCCTGGAACCCCCAGCACCCCGAATCTGCGGGAGCATGCTCGGGCCCTGATGCGGGACTTCCCACTCGTGGATGGGTGCGTAGGTGCGGTGGGGGCTGAGCTCCCCCTGGGCCGGGGAGGGGGTCCTGAGCATGCAGGGCTAGGGAGGAGGTGCCCTCACATGATGTCCTTTCCCTCCTCTATCACCCCCTCCCTGTCGGGAATGCCCGAGCCCAGGCCTCATAGGGTCCTGGGATAGTGTGTGTAACAGTGTGGGGTGGGGAACGCCTCGCTGGCCCAGGCTGGCCACCTGTCCTGCCTGATCTCCAGGCCTAAAGGAGTCCACCCATTTGCCCCCGAGCTGACCCTGCCTTGACCTCCTTCCAGCCACAATGACATGCCTCTGGTCCTGAGGCAGTTTTATCGCAACCAGCTACAGAATGTGAACCTGCACAATTTCACCCGGGGCCAGACCAACCTGGACCGGCTTAGAGACGGTCTCGTGGGTGCACAGGTACCACAGGGACACACCAGGTGCCGCTGGATGCTGGGGAACGTGGGGGGACTGTGGGCCCGAGAGACCACAATACATTAGTCACGTGGCAACTCAGTTACCAGAGTGACCCCAAAAGTGCCGTGACATCAGTGCTCGGGGCTGCAGGGGCCATGGTGAACCAGCTGGGTGGGCGTCCAGGTAGCAGGGAACACGCGCTTTATCGCATGTGATCTCTGGGTCCCCTGGGCGCTATGTGGGCTGTGGAGGCTATGGAAGGAGGAGCTCCGAAGCAGGCCCCGCCCAAGCCGATCCCTGGCCTTCCCCCAGTTCTGGTCAGCCTACGTCCCATGCCAGACCCAGGATCGGGATGCCCTGCGCCTCACCCTGGAGCAAATTGACCTCATCCACCGTATGTGTGCCTCCTATTCTGAGCTGGAGTTTGTGACCACGGTTAAAGGTAGGCAGGCTGGTGGGTGGTGGTAGGGACTTGATGGGGCTACCCCAGCCCCTGAAAGTGACCACCTCACCCACCTGCCCCCAGATCTGAACAGCACCCGGAAGCTGGCTTGCCTCATTGGCGTGGAGGGCGGCCACTCACTGGACAGTAGCCTCTCCGTCTTGCGTACCTTCTACATGCTGGGTGTGCGCTACCTGACCCTCACCCACACCTGCAACACACCCTGGTGAGCACAGTGCAGATGGTCTGGGCCCACGGAGGCAGGGATCTGCCCGAGAGACCACTGGGACCCAGACCACACTTTATCCCTGGGATCCGGCTCTGACCCTGGAGTGGGGAGGGGATCTGGGCTCACAGAGCAACTCTGGACCCCCCAGCAGGGTCTTCCTACTACCAGGCACAACCCAGCGTGGGTTCTTGCTCTTGCTCTATGGGGGTGCCGGGATAGAGGGTTCAGTAGGGCCTCTCGGTTCTTGTGGCCCAATTACGGCCACCAGTCAGACTGCCTCCCGACCGTTCTGCAGGGCAGAGAGCTCAGCTAAGGGCATCCACACCTTCTACAACAATGTCAGCGGGCTGACCAGCTTTGGTGAGGTGAGAACCCTGGTTCCATACCCTGCTCCACCTGCACATACACACCCCACCTGTTCCCTACAAATAAATGCACATGCATGTGCACCCCTGATGCCTTCTGCCCAACCTTTCCCTGCAGAAGGTGGTGATGGAAATGAACCGTCTGGGCATGATGGTAGACCTGTCCCATGTCTCAGACGCCGTGGCACGACGGGCCCTGGAAGTGTCACGGGCACCTGTGATCTTCTCCCACTCAGCTGCCTGGGGGGTATGCAAGAATGAACGGAATGTTCCTGATGATATCCTGCAGCTTCTGGTGAGAGACACCGCCCTGGCCCCTGACCTAACGCAAGAGGTTTGAAACAGGAACCCTTGAACCTGAGCCCCAGCGCCTTCGACTTTCCCAAACCCTAGGCTGAACATCTGCCCTGAACTCTTGAACCCAACATAGGGTTCTAGGTGGTAAATACTCCTCTGAATCTTGAAACCCAGGGCCAAGACCCCACCCAGACCAGGACTGACCCTCCTCCATTCATACAAAACAGAGAGATGACGTTTCCTCTGACCTCAAAGTCATGGTGGAACACCTTCCTCACAGGCGCCCAGCCGGTGAACAGGCAGGTGGTTGTGCTGGGGGAGGGAGGGGCAAGCTGAGTGTCAATTTTCCCACTCGTGCAGAAGAAGAATGGTGGCATCGTGATGGTGTCCTTGTCCGTGGGCGTGCTGGAGTGCGACCTGTTGGCCAACGTGTCCACTGTGGCAGGTGAGCCCCACCTGAGCTCTCTGAGCAGCTCTGATTTGGACCTAAAGCTTTTCTGGGGACCCTCAGAACAACCAGTGCATTTGACCCATCCATTGGCGGTAGGCACAGACCCCCAAAACTGAAACATGCACAGTACGCAGCACCTTGGTGCCATTACAGCTAGAGCCACAGAGTGGATAGTGCAATACTGTTGGGTATAAGGGAGGCAGTTACACATAAAGCCTGGGTGTCTCCGTAGGGGCTCCCAAAATGCCCTGCCCCTGCCTCTGGTCAAGGGACTGGGCAGCCCCTTAGGTCTCTGTGGTGTTTGTCCCTCTCCCATCTTTCACATCCATGGAAAGGAGCACCCATAGGTTCTCAAGGAGACGTGAGGCAGGGTGAATCCTGATGTGAAATGGCCCAAACTGGTAGCGCTGGGATCTACTAGAAACTTGAAGTCCAGTCTAGAGACAGCTGGGATCACATCAGGTCAAAAGCTCAGGGCTCTCAAGTTGGCACACTGGGGGCCAAGCCATGAAGTAATTGGCCTGCATGGCCTACAGGCTGCAAAAAGAGGAATCAGCAGAGTCCAGTCCCCACCCCCCACCCCTGCCCTGGAAGCCTCACATTGCTGACTCTCCATCCCCCAGATCACTTCGATTACATCAGGGCAGTCATTGGATCCGAGTTCATTGGTATTGGCGGCGATTATGATGGGACCAAGAGGTGAGTGCTTCCCTGTGGCTTGTCAGGAGCTAGCTGTGCAGCAGTGGGGCCTTCGCAGACTCCGTGTCCACCACAGCATGGTCCTCATGGCCTTTAGGCCTTGACCACAGGTCTGCTGGCCCACTTGGCATCTCCCCTCCTAGGAACTGTTTCCTGGACTTTCTTGTCTGACTGTGGCCCATTGGCCCCACTCTAAGTCGTCATATTTGGCCAAGCCACCAGACAGCTCATCTGCCTAGCACAGTGATGGTGAACCTATGACAGGCGTGTCAGAGGTGACATGCGAACTCATTTTTTTGGTTGATTTTTCTTTGTTAAATGGCATTTAAATATATAAAATAAATATCAAAAATATAAGTCTTTGTTTTACTATGGTTGCAAATATCAAAAAATTTCTATATGTGACACGGCACCAGAGTTAAATTAGGGTTTTTTTTCAAAATGCTGACACGCCGAGCTCAAAAGGTTCGCCATCACTGGCCTAGCATGTGCACCCACCCCCCAGTGCCAGCAGACCCACTGCCTCTGAGCAGACTTTTAGCAAAGTCTGGTACAGGTTGAACATAATTTCTGCTTGCAGCTGGGTCTGTGCATGCAAGGGTTCAACCCAGTTATGTTCTTTTAAATATATTTTTATTTCAGAAAGGAAGGGAGAGGGAGAGAGAAACATCAATGATGAGAGAGAATCAATTGATCAGGCTGCCTCCTGCACGCCCCCCAATGGGGATCGAGCCCACAACCTGAACATGTGCCCTGATGGGGAATCAAACCGTGACCTCCTAGTTCATAGGTCGGTGCTCAACCACTGAACCACACCAGCCGGACTCAATCCAGTTCTTAAAAAGCTCTTCTTTTTATACATAGAGGAAGAATTTGCATTCAGTGAAAGGCATAGATCTTAGTACAATTCAAATGAGTTTTGACGAATATTCAAGGAAGTTTTGATTCTGAAAAATGAAGAGTAGGGGGTGAATCATTTACTCTCTCCCAGTCTCCATTTCCCGTATCTGACCGGGGCTGGGGTTCAATGGATCCCGAACACATAGGGCTGTGGTTCTGAGTCAGGACCAGGGAACAGATATGGGGCCCACCAACTGGTTGCCTGGCGGCCATACAGTTTCCCTCAGGGACTGGAAGACGTGTCCACATACCCAGTACTGATAGAGGAGTTGCTGAGTCGTGGCTGGAATGAGGAAGAGCTCCAGGGTGTCCTTCGAGGAAATCTGTTGCGGGTCTTCAGACAGGTGGAGCAGGTAGGTGTGCTGGGCTGGGCGAAAGCATCGCTCGGGAGGCTGAGCAGGCTGGGGGAAGCTGTGGGAGCTGCCTCACCACCCACTGCTGCCTCCAGGTTCGGGAGGAAAACAAGGGGCAGAGGCCCTTAGAGGATGAGTTCCCAGATGAGCAGCTGGGCAGCTCTTGCCGCTCGGTCCTCCCGAGGCTGCATCAGAGACATTATATGGCTCCAGACCAGAAACTAATTGAGACTCCTTCGCATTGGAAACCGAAGTTGTCATCTAAGAAGTCATTCTCGAAATCATCCCCCCACATTGCCCCAAGCCTCACAATTATTGCTTCCTTCCCAGTTGTCATTCTGTGGCTCTGGTGACCCAGTTCTTCCTGTCAGATGTCACTTTGGCAGCTGTGGACACCCCACAAAGTTGCCCCTTTGTGCAGGCACAAATATTTCCTGAAAATAAATATTTTAGACTGGAACCAGGCATGAGTGTCCTTCTCTGTGGTGGGTCCCAATACTGGTGGTTGGTGGGGGACCCTGCTGTTCAGCCACCAGTTACTCAAGGAAGACATGCTGGTCGCGGCTTGAGGAAACCCAGGCGACTGGGCTCAGCACTGGAAGAAGACAGTGGGTGGCTCTGGCTGCATGAGGGTAGATTCCCTCTGGGTCGCTCACCTCAATCCCCATCCTGACCCACTGACCACCATTTGACGATCTTTCGGAGAATCTGAGTTCACATTCCCAAGTAGGGAACCTCCGTGGATCACAAATGACCTTTGTTCCTATTTGGACAGAGCCCTCCAATGGCTGAACTGCCCTGGATATGGGGCCACACCTCCCTGACCCCCAGAGACTTCCTCTCTGAGAGGCACAGGCTACTTAAAGACAATCACCCCATCTAACCCCCAGGCCAGTTAATAATAATAAACATGATAATAGGTAATGGCTAATAAAAATGATAATACTAATAGTCTATGCATATCCCATGATAAAGCAATTTCACCCAAGGTATATATCCAAGAGGAATGCATGCATACATTCCCCCAGAGGCATATAAAATAATATTTATAGCAGTACTATTCATAATAGTCCCAAACTGTGCATTTCAAAGTCAAACTTCAAGAAGCCAAAGACAAAAGATTATCTTAAAAGCAGTCATATTTTTTAAATCATATTAACTTGAGGAACAACAATACTGACAACTGAATTTTCAATAGAAATAATGGGGCAGTGCCCTTGGCAGCCCCCCGGATCTGTCTCTTGCTTCAACAGTGCTAGAACAGAACATACTCAGGGACACCCCTTTTCCAGTCTCCAACCACCCTCCCTCCAACCTGTTTTCCACTCATCACCTTTGGAACCACCTCAGCCATCCTCAGCCTCCAAGACCAGCAAATACCATTGTGTGTGTGTGTGTGTGTGTGTGTGTGTGTGTGTGTGTGTGTGTGTGTGTGTGATTTTAGAGAGAGGAATGGGGGAGAGAGAGAGAGAGACAGAACAGCAAACATTGATTTGAGAGAGATATCATCGGTTGCCTTCCATACAACTGGGTTCTAATTCCTGGTCTGTGCCCTGACCAGGAATTAAACCCGCCACCTTTCAGTGTACAAGATGCTTCAACCAATTGAGCCATAATAGCCAGGGCAGCAAACACCATTTTTGGACCATAACTCCTTATTGCTGAACAACCATGAGCCCCCTAATTTGTCAGAATTATTCCACCGAGGTGGAGGCTGCCCTCAGCTGCCTGGTCAAGCTGCATCTGTGGGCCTCCTACACCTACCTCTCTCTGGGCTTCTATTTTGACCACTACAGTGTGGCTCTGGAGGGTGGGGCCACTTCCTCAAGATGTCAGAGGAGAAGTGCAAGGGCACCCAGCATCTTTTAAAGATGCAAAACCAGCATGGTGGCCGAATATATTTCCAGGACGTGCTGAAGCCTTCCCAAGATAAATGGGGCAAAACTCAGGATGTCATGGAAGCTGCCATGGTCATGGAAAAGCACCTGAACCAGGCCCTTTTGGATCTGCACGCCCTGGTTCTACCTTCACAGAACCTCATCTTTCTGACTTCCTGGAAAACCACTTCTTGGATGAGGAAGTGAAACTCATCAAGAAGATGGGCGACGAACTGACTAATCTCTGAAGGCCGGCCGGTCCCCAGGCTGGGCTGAGTGAGTATCTCTTTAAGAGGCTCACCCTCAAGCAGACGAGGAGCCTTTGGAGCCCAGAGGCCTTTGAGGGGCCTCTCTGCATTCCTCTGGTGTCTAGCTTTTGCTGACCTCCCTGAAACCATGAAAATCCTCACTTGAGGATATGTTTTTATTGATTTTTAGAGAGAGGAAAGGAGAGAGAGAAAAACATTGATCGGTTTTCTGTGGATACCAGGGATAGAACCCACAACCTAAGTATGTGCTCTAACTAGGAATCGAATCTGCAACCCTTTTGTGTACAGGACAATGCTCCAACTAACGAAGCAAACTGGCCAGGGCCTGCAAAGCATCTTTTTAACCACCGTGGAGTCCTCTCCCATGCATTGAACCAAATGGAAACAATAAAGTTATTTGGGGGGGGGGGAGGAATAATGGACATCTTTACACAGTGAAATATCTTTAACCTGCTGAATAAAAGTAACTACTACTGTTGAATTCTGTGAAGTGAAATATTCTTCAAAAGTGAAGGGAAGCCCTGGCTGGTTTGGCTCAGTGGATAGAGAGTCGGCCTGCGGATTGAAGGGTCCCAGGTTCGATTCCGGCTAAGGGCATGTACCTTGGTTGCGGGCACATCTCCAGTGGGAGGTGTGCAGGAGGCAGCTAGTCGATGTTTCTCTCTCATTGATGTTTCTGGCTCTCTGTCCCTCTCCCTTCCTCTCTGTGAAAAATCAATAAAATATATATAAAAGAAAAAAAAGAAATCTCTTCTTTATAAAAAAAAGTGAAGGGAAATAAATACCTTTTTAGACAAATAAATGTGGAGAAAGAAATTGGAAATGTATAAATCACCTAATGAGAATATCAGTTATTATGGGAAAAGTGCACATCAAATAGAAATTAAGGAGGTCATAGGTGCCCTAATTTCACATTTGAAATGGAGATACAGATACTTAAAGTATCTTTAGATTTTGAATTTTTTAAAAAAATCCTCACCTGAGGATATTTTCCTATTGATTTTTAGAGAGAGTGGAAGAAAGAGGGAAAGACAGAGAGAAATACTGATGTGAGAGAAACACATCGATTGGTTGCCTCCTGCACATCCCCTCACCAGGGCCCGGGCTGGGGAGGAGCCTACAACCCAACCGAGGTACATGTCCTGGACTGGGTCCCTCCCAGTTTCCCCCCTGGCCCACTCCCTTCGTCCATCGGTCCCTATCAGAAGCCAAGACAGAGGGATCCGGGTGGAGGGAGCCCACGATGCGTCGCCAGAGGGCGCTCGCGGCCGAGGCCTGCCTGGCCCTTTGGGGTGCTCTCCCAGTTGGGAGCAGGAGGGCCGTGGTGCCCCCTGGCGACCACGCAGTGCGACGGCGCTCCGGATCCCTGGGAGTCTTCCCAGCGTCTTGACCCTCCTGCTCTCGAAGCCGCGCCGCTGAGTCATCTAAGTCGACGGTCGGCTGACCATCTGCCTCTCTCAGGCTTTCAAAACCAGCCCTTGCCCGCCTGCCCGCCTGTGCAGCATGCGGCCCGCGGACCTCGAGTGTCCCCGCGTGCTCGGCTGGCGGCCTCTGCCGTGTCTGCTGCTTTTGCTGTTGCTGTTGCTGCTGCTGAAGCCAGTGACCCGCGCTCGGACCATTGCGGGCGCCCCCAGCGCCCCGACAGCGCTGGGAAGTACCAGCGCCAAGACCATGCCCGACGTCCCCAGTGCCCCAACCACGCCAAGCACCCCCAGGGCCCTGAGACTGCGGGAGCGCGCGCAGGCCCTGATGCGGGACTTTCGGCTGGTGGACGGGTGTGTAGATGCCGCGTGGGGGCGGTGGGGGCTGAACTCACTCCTAGGCAGGGGAGGGGATCCTGCGCGTGCACGGCTAGCGAGGAGGCTCCCTCACACCTCCCCTGGATACACTCTCTCCATCATCATTCATGGGCCCTTTCTCCCCATTATCCCGTTTCTGGTGGAACTCAAGCTGAGCCTCCAGAGGTCTCCCTATTGTTTGCCTGTGTGAGGTGGGAAGGTGGAGTGGGACAGGGCCGGTCCAGGCATGTTGACATGTCTTGCCTGACCTGAGGGCATGTCCGCACTCTAACCTTATCTTGGCACCCTCAGCCACAACCATCTGCCCCAGCTCCTGAGACGGCTTTTCCAGAACAGGCTACAAGATGTTAACCTGCGCAACTTCAGTCGTGGCCAGACCAGCCTGGACAAGCTCGTGGACGGCCTTGTGGGTGCACAGGTACCACAGGGACACACAGGGGGCCACAGCATGGCTGCTGGGGAATGTGGAGGCCACAGGAACCTGGGTAGGCAGTCCTCTGGTGACTGGGTATCATAGGACACAATGTGTCATCAGGTGGCTGCTGGGGAGCGTGGGGGTGTTGGAGGCCAAGACAGCCTGGCCACATAGATCCCTAGGTTCTGTGGAGACACACAGAAAATGATCAGAAAATTCCTGGTGATTGTGGGAGGTGCCAAGACCACAAACGACATGGTGAGTTGGCCTTGGGGCATTCACACAGCACACGGACAAACAGCAGGCAAGGATGATGTGTCTTGAGCCCACAGTTTGGCTGCTGGCAGCAAGCTGAATGGTTATCAAGGTGCCATGGGGTTGGCCTCACTTAGGTCACTGACCCTAATGAGTACCGTGGGGGCTGAGGAGGAGTGGCAGGCCAAAGGTCTGACCCCATTCTGGAACCTTGGGCCTACCCTTAGTTCTGGTCAGCCTACGTCCCTTGCCAGACCCAGGGACAGGATGCCATACGCCTCACCCTGGAGCAGATTGACCTCATTCATCGCATGTGTGCTTCCTATGCTGAACTGGAGCTTGTGACCTCAGTCAAAGGTGGGCTGTCAAATGGGGGGGGGGAGGGTTGGGGATAGTCAGGGGACTCCTCTGGTGCGTCTGGCCCTGGTTCCGGACCACTTGGTCATCCACCCTCTTCTAGATCTGAACAGCACTCAAAAGCTGGCCTGCCTCATTGGTGTGGAGGGTGGTCACTCACTGGACAGCAGCCTCTCTGTTCTGCGTAGTTTCTATCTGCTGGGAGTGCGCTACCTGACACTCACCTTCACCTGCAACACGCCCTGGTGAGTGTAGTGGAATGATAGACAGGATGGCGGGGAAACTGCCAGAGAGGTGAGGACAGAGGTGTCCAGAGGGAGGCTGGACTGCCGGCAGGTCCCTCACACTCCCAGATAGCAGCTGGCCTACGTCCTTACCCTGCTCTGGAGGTGGGCTGCATGAACAGAGGGATTGCAGAGTCCCCAGGCTTTGATGGCCAAGGTGTGGCCCACTAGATTGCCCTCCACTGGCTGTTCTGCAGGGCAGAGAGTTCCGTCAAGTTTGAAGACCACTTCTACACCAACGTCAGTGGGCTGACAAGCTTCGGTGAGGTGAGGACTCCTGTTCCCTACCCGAACCCACTTGTTCCCTATAGATCTGTGCACACGTGCATCTATGACACACACACACACACACACAAATAAAATATTTGTCCCATCCTAGCCGGTTTGGCTTAGTGGATAGAGCAAAGACCCGCAGACCAAAGGGTCCCGAGTTCGATTCCAGTCAAGGGCACATACTTCGGTTGCAGGCTCCTCCCGGGCCTGGGCCTTGGTCAGGGCTTGTTCAGGAGGCAACCAATCGATGTGTTTTTCTCACTTCGATGTTTCTCTCTGTCTTTCCCTCTCTCTTTCACTCTCCTTAAAAATCAATGGAGAAATATCCTCGGGTGAGGATTAACAAACAAATAAACAAACAAAAAATTTGTCCCTGCAGAAGGTGGTAGGGGAAATGAATCGCCTGGGCATGATGGTGGACTTGTCCCATGCGTCAGACACCCTGGTGCAACAAGTGCTGAAGGTATCAAGGGCTCCTGTGATCTTCTCCCACTCAGCTGCCAGGGCTGTGTGCAACAATTTCCTGAATGTCCCAGATGACATCCTGAAACTTCTTGTGAGTGGCCACCGCAGCCCTCAAACCAGGGCTAAGCATGTTTCATACAAAGATTCTTGACCTTGAACAAAGCTACCAGCCCAGGCCTCACTTTTGGACTCAAGGCTGGTTAACCCTCCCCATCTCTGAAACTCAAGTCCAAATCAGTTCCACCCAGGGACCCACAAACCCAGAGGAGAAGTGTCTTCCAATCTCTGAAGGCAGGACTGAGTATGGTCCTAATAGGAGGGCCCTCCAGGGGTGGGGCAGGTCATCAGGACAGAAGGGCCAAGCTGAGTATCCATTTGTTTATCCCTGTAGAAAAAGAATGGTGGCATTGTGATGGTGACGCTGTCCATGGGGATTTTACAGTGCAACCTGTTTGCTAATGTGTCCACTGTGGCAGGTAAGCCCCACCTCAACTCCTTGCGCAGTTCTAGCTTGGGTCTGTGGCCACCGGGGTCCTCAGGACAGCTCCAGTGAGCTAGCACACCTGTTGGGCAATAGGCAGACCTTGGGAAGTATATACAGCTCTTCACGGCCACCTGATCTGGGCCCACAGTCAATGCTGATGGGTTTGGGCAAGCATCTGCCTCTGCTTCTGCGTCTCACTTTTACTCCACATCTCTGGACAGGACAGGCAGGCAGACCCCAACCAGGCTCTCAAGGAACCCAGAGGCAGGGTGGCTTCTGGGCAGGAAAAGATCCAAAGAGGTGGCTCTGAAGTTCACTCTAGGTCCAGTGTCCAGCTTGTGGCCACTTCAGAACTCACAACTGGCTAGGAGCTCTGTAGAGTCAGCTGCCATGGCCTGGAGTACTATGGGCAGGGTGATTGGCCAGGGCTGAGCTTCACCAGACCAGGGCAGGGCTGCCCACCACTAACCTCCCCAGGGCTGATCCCAGGGTCTAACTCCAGCCCAGTGCTGCCCACCACCAACCTCCACCCTCTAGATCACTTTGACCACATCAAGGCAGTCATTGGATCTGAGTTCATCGGGATTGGTGGAAATTATGACGGGTCTGGCCGGTGAGTGTTTCCCTGGGTTTTTTCTTGGGCTGGGACAGAGGAGGGAATTATAGTTCCCCATCCTGTGGTCCTCCCATCTTTCAAACCACAGGCTCTTGTCTTCCAGACAATTTTATATTTCCCCACTCTCAGGGCCTGTGTCCTGGGCTTTCCCTGTCCCTTTCTGTGGTCCACTGGACCCACCGCCACTCGAGGTCATCACCTCCTACAGGCAGAGCTCATCTGCCTGCACAAACTCCGGTCCCAACCCAGCAGGTCTGTTGTGGACTGATCATCTGTTCAGTGGGTAGATGCTGCAGAAGCCTAGTCTTCAAGGAGCTTCCAAAGTGGCGTTCAGTAGACTAAAGAACAATGGCCTTCAGTTTCCCATGTGACTGGGGCTGTTGGGACAATGGCCGTAGACAAGGATCAGGGCCATGGTCCCACAGCTGGCTGGCTGCTGTTTGCACAGGTTCCCTCGGGAGCTGGAGAATGTATCCACATACCCGGTTCTGATAGAAGAGTTACTGAGGCGTGGCTGGAGTGAGAAAGAGCTCCAGGGTGTCCTTCGTGGAAATCTGCTACGGGTCTTCAGACGAGTGGAGCAGGTATTATGCTGGGCTGAGCAAAAGGATGGTTCCCTGGTGTGCAGGTGAGGGGTGCACTGGGGGAGCCACTGACTGCTGGCTCCCACCCGCAGGTGAGAGATGAAAACAGTGGCCAGAACCCTGCAGAGGATGAGTTTCCAGACAGGCAGGTGGGCAGATCCTGCCACTCCCACCTCGTGACTCAGCATGAACACCTGGCCACACACCTGGATGTGACCAAGTGGCCAAGCAATCATATTCTCCAGAGTCCCCCAAAAGCCTCCCCACACCTTGTCCTAGGCTTCATGGCTACTGCCACCTTCTCAATCCTCATCCTGTGGCTCTGGTGACCTGGTCAGTTTCCCAGAGGTCACCTTAGGAGTGTCACAAATTCCCCCTCCTAGTCATCCAGGCACAAGCATATGCTAAGAATAAACATTTTAGGCATGGAACCAGGTGTGAGTGTCCTTCCTCTTTCACATGGGAGGGGGCAATCCAGACTTCATTCCTTTTTATGGGTGAACTAGAAGCCCGTTGCATGACTCACACAATAGGCCTTCCTTCCCCTGGCTGCCGGCACCAATTTTCCTCCGGCATCCAGGACCCAGGCCTTTGGTCTGGCTGCAGCAAGGCTTGGCTCTTCAGTCTTCAGTCTTCAGTCTTCAGTCCGGCCAGAGCCTTCAGTCTTCACTCCATGCTTGCGTATGCAAATTAACCGCCATCTTTGTTGGGTGTAGCAGAGTGACACCAATTTGCATGTTTCTCTTTTATTAGTGTAGATAATAGTCCCTGGTGCGCGCGCGCACGCACACACATACACACACACACACACACACACACACACACACACACACAATCCCTGGTACATAGAGATCACAGTTTGTTACCCATTCATCTGTTGATGGAAACTTGGGTTGCCTCCACCTTTTGGCTATACAATGAACATTGGCATACAGGTATCAAATATGTGAGCTCCAGGAATTATTCAGCCCTGCTATCAATTCCTTTGGGCACATGCCTAGGATGAAATTGCTGAACCATAGGGCAATTCTAGGTTTAGCTTTTTGCAAAACCACCACACTGTTTTCAAAAGCAGCTGTACCATTTTAAAACCCCACTCAGCAATGTACAAGGGTTTCAATTTCTCCACATCCTCCCCAGCACTTATCTTGCATTTTTTGTGATAATAGCTAACCTAAGGGGTGTGAAATGATACCTTGTCACCAATCTCACATTGTGGTTTTGGTTTGCATTTATCTAATGACTAAATGATGTGGAGCATCTTTTCCTGGGTACAGTATATCCATAAGCTCCAAGTCAGTGCTCTTTCTCAGCTCTCTGAAGCCATTTTGGACTGGCTTGGGAGGTCATCCTGTTCTCCCCAGAAAGTCTTATTATGCGAGTAATAAAATTTCTACATCCTCTTGGAGTACATGTAGCCTTATCAGTCTTGACATCTGACCCAAATTTGGGGGAGGATGGGTCTATCCGCTTCTAGGGGTTGACCTCAAAGCTTTGTCAGGACTATTATTTCATCTCTTGCTAATTTAGCCTGACTCCTAAGGCAATGCTCTTCTGAGGAGTCTAGCTAATGGCCCATATATTGAAAGGTCTTTCACTCTCACTGGCAGGAACACAAATATGTGAGCTCCAGGAATTATTCAGCCGACATCTTTCCAGTGGTTCTTTCTCTGGTCTTATATAAACTTCTTCGTGTGTGTGTGTGTGTGTGTGTGTGTGTGTGTACAGATCAATCCTCTGAACGACTCAAGGGGGGACCCTCTGTAGATCTCCAGGTCTCTCTCTTTGTGTAGCTTCCTCCTCGATGGTATTCTGTCCTGCAGATTCTAGCTGCTTTGGCCTTCTCAAATGCAGGGCTTATTTTTCTTTCTTTTTTTAAATATATTTTTTATTGATTTTAGAGAAGAAGGGAGAGGGAGAGATAGAAACATCAATGATGAGAGAGAATCATTGATTGGCTGCCTCCTGCACACCCCCCACTGGGGATCCAGCCTATAACCCTTGACTGGAATCAAACCCGGGACCTTTCAGTTTGCAGGCTGATGCTCTATCCACTGAGCCAAACCAGCTAGGGAATTTTCTTTCTTCTTTTAGAAAAATATATATTTATTTATTTCAAAGAGGAAGGGAGAGAGAGAGAGATACAAACATTGATGAGAGAGAATTATCGAGCCTGCAACGTGGGCATGTTCCCTGACCAGGAATAGAACTCTGACTTCCTGGTTCATAGGTCGATGCTCAACCACTGGGCCATACTGGCTGGGCTATTTTTCTCCTTAATTCAGCAGGACCACGAGGTTCTGAGTTGAGGTCCCCCCGCTTCCTCCCACTCCCACACTATGGAAGTTATCTCTAGGCAATAAGCTAATACAATCATAGGACTCACATCATTTATTTCTCTTCCATCTGGGATCACAGTCCTATATCACCTATTGTCTATTGTCTGAAAACCATTGTTTTATACAGTTCTATTTAATTTACACAGAAAGGTACATTTGGCCCCTATTATGCCATCATGGTTGGAAGCAGTTCTATTGAGGTATTCCTCACAACCAATAATCAATTTTTGTAAGTGTTCCAAGTATACTTGGCAAAAATATGGATAGAGATGTCCATTAGGTCAAGTTAATTAACTGTGTTAAAATCTTTTATATCTTTGCTGGGTTTTTTCTTCACTTATTTGTAACCATGACCGTTGTGTTGAAATCTTCTATTGTGCTGGTGTATTTATCAGTTCTCCCTATATGTCTAACAATTTGCTTTTATTCAAATTAACACATTGCCTGGCTGGCGTGGCTCAGTGGTTGAGCATTGACCTTTGAACCAGGAGGTCAAGATCCAATTCCCGATCAAGGCACATACCCAAGGTTGTGGGCTTGATCCCCAGTTGGGGGGAGGGGGCGTGCAGAAGGCAGCCGATCAATGATTCTCTCTCATCATTAATGTTTCTATCTCTCTCTCCCTCTCTTCCTGTCTGAAATCAATTTTTTTCAAAAAGAAACGAACGTACCATAAAATTCACCATTTTAAAATGAATAATTCAGTGGCATTTAGTTCACTGAAAATGTTGTGTAACCATCATCATTGTCTAGTTCTAAAACATTTTTATCACCCTAAAAGGAAACCTTATATCCATTAAGCAGTTACTCCTCAGCCCCTCATTCCCCCTAATCACCAATCATTTTTTCTTTCTTCTTTTGGGAGAATTCCTTAATTTGGTCTTTCCAACTTTCTAATTCATCCTCAATGATAACTTTCTGCTATTAGATCACCTATTGTATCCTTTGTTTCAGATATTATTGCAGTAATTTTTATACCTGGTCCCATATTTCTTTGATACTTCTCCCATCCAGAGATAGGGACTACCTTCCAACCCCCCTGTTAAATCTGGACTTTGTAACTGCTTGACCAGTAAAATACGAAGAAGTGATGTAGTGCCTGTTTCCAGGCCTAGGCCTGGAGAAACTGTCAGCATCTACTCCCTGCTTCTTGGGATGCTTACCCATGGACTGCTGCCACTATCCTGTGGAGAAGCCACGCAGCCCACGGACAGGTCACATGCAGAGGACCCAGTGCTCTGGTCCACAGTCTCACTGAGCTCTTTGCCTACAGCCAGTCACAACTTGCTAGTCATGTGAGTGAGGCATCTTGGGAGTAAATCCTCTGGTCCCAACTGATGCCAGAGAGCTTTACTCAAATTGAAGCTTTGTGAGCAAATTAATGTTTTTGTTGATAGTTGTTTTAAGCCACTATGTTTTGGGGTAATTTGTTACATAGTAGTAGATCACTGGAACAGTTATATTTTTCATATCTAATAGTTCTGCTTATTCTTTTTTATATACTAGTATATTCTTGTTTCATATTGCTAATATTCTCCCTTATCTTTTGTAATATGTTTATTAGGCTAATCTTGAACTGTTGATCAGTGTGTTCTAATAATTTTCCTGATAGATGTTTTCTTTTGAAATGTCTGTGCTTTCTTTTTGCCTGTGAGCTTATTTCTGCCTGTGAGTACCCTGATGGTGCAGACTACTTGGTCAGTCAACGAATGGTATGGGGGAAGTTGTATCCTAGCCACAGAATTCCCCAGAGCTAAGGTTGTCTGTTGGGCTTCAGTGGCCTATCTCTCCCACACAGCATCTGACCCCACCCCTGAGGAGAGAGGCCGTTGTGTGTGATGGCAGGGTGGGAGCAGTGTGAACACTGCTGAGAACATGTGTCTGGACAAATTACAAACCCCAGAGGTTGGTTCTCTTGTTAAAGGCTTGTATTACACCCTGGCATGCACCCTGGGGCCAAGGACTGAGGATACCAAAGTGACAAGACCGAAAGGGTCCTGCCCTTGTGAAATCCACAATCTAGTGGGTGGGAAAAACATTAATCAAAGATCCCCACAAGGCCTTTCTCCCTGCAGTGGGTACTATGAAGGGAAAGTGTCCCAGGGGAACACAAGCCAGGGAGGACGAGGTAGGGTGTCAGGATCTGTGCCTGAGAAGTCTTCTGGGGAGGAGGTGGTGCTGCAGGCTGAGAACTCCGCCATATGGAGGAGCTTGGTCAGTGAGGGTGGGGACAGAGGGTTGAAAGGCATCCTGTCCGAGTGAACAGCAAGTGATTTGCAGAAACTCCCTGAGTTTGAGGAAGTAAAAGACAGAAGGGTTGAGGCTGGGCAGGAGGATGGGGAGAGGTGCAGCTGGAGAGGCTGGGGAGCCAGATGAAGCAGGGACTTGTGGGCCAAGAAGTGACTGGGCTTTCTCTTCAGAAGAGGCGGCTCTAGCCCTGGCCGGTGTGGCACAGCGCGGTTGGCTGGTTGTTGTCCCATGCACCTAAATGTCACTGATTCGTGTTCCGGTTGGGGTACATGCCCAGGTTGCAGGCTCTGTCCGAGTGGGAGGATGCAGGAGGCTGCTGAGAGATGTCTCTCTCTCCCTCTCCCTTCCTTTCTCTTTAAAATCAATTAAAAAATAAAAATAAATTTAAAAAGAGGTGGCTTACCATGAGTGGGGGAGAGAGCAAGAAGTCCATTTGGAAGGCTGCTCCTATGGCCAACTGAAGGCAGCATGAGGGGACAGGAAGTTAAGTGGACAAACCCTGGCTGGGAAGACTGTGGGGTAGGGGCCAGAACGGTGGTCAGCTCAGAGGTCCTCCGGCAAGGCCCAGGGACTCTGACTCCTGATTCTGCCCCAGAGCTGGAGGCTGGGAAGAGGAGGCAGTCAGAGGGCGCAGTCAGAGGTTGGTTGGGAAGATACACCTAATTCTGATGTTCTAAAGCCCCGTGAGCCATAAAGGGGAGGAAAATGGAGATAGACAAGGAAGATGGGCTCTGGGGTTTTCTGATAGAGAACGGCTGGAAGGACACCTAGAAAGATAAAGATGTCAAAGTAAAGCCAACTGTGTGAGCTATCTGAAGCAGTATTGTGGAAAGTGAAAGAAAAGTTAAGAGCAAGTAAGTAAACGATTTGGATAAAGGAACCCCCAGGAAGTGAGACAGTAAAATTAAGGTGAAAGAATTTGACTAAAGAATAGAATGTAGCCTCCCAAAGGGGCAAAAGGGGCAGGGCCAGGGGGATCTGTGTCCTTCCTGCGGATGAGGCAGCAGCCTCTGGGAAAGGGGCCAGGATCCCTGCTGCCTCCACCTGGGGAGAGGGGAAGCCGGGAAGGGATGGCTTTCGCAGGGACTGGGTTTCCAGGGACTCAGAGGAGAGGTGGGAAACCGAGTTGAGGGAAATGGATAGAGGAATGAATACCGAGGAAAGGCGGGAGTCCCTGGGCAGGACTGGGAGGGCCTCTGCGATCCTAGGCCCGTCCTGCTGACCCTTCCCTGTCCCTGAGAAATGTCGCTGAGAGTTTACTAGGCACAGAGCACAGAGCCAGTGCACCCCGCACCCCAGCTCGCGTTGTCCTCAGGCAACCCCAAGAGGTGGACGCGCATTCCCCCTTTTAACAAGTACCACATCTGGGGCTCAGAGAGGGCGGTTCCTCGCCCAAGGTCACACAGCAATCAGGCCCTCCCCAAGGCCTGAAGCTACTGGAAATCCTCCCTCCAGAGGGGCTTCGCCACTCCAGGGCCCCCTAGGGGAGGAGCTGGCCCAGCCCCTCCTGCTCCCCGCCCCCGAGGGGCGGCCCGGGGGGCGGGCGGAGGAAGTGAGC
>NW_005368569.1:1431820-1436741 GCF_000412655.1 Myotis brandtii | reverse complement strand
CGCGAGCGCAGACACGATTTTCCTGGGCCCCGGCCCGCCCGCTGTCGGGACGCCCTCCCCACCCAGCTCCTCCCTTGCTGGCCACGGGCGGGGGCTGCAGACGTGGCCGACTAACAAGAGGCTAGGCCTTCGGGGCCCCGAGGCGCGTGAATAACGGCGAGGAGCCTCCATCTCTGGCTCTTCCTAGCTGGGATCGCCGCTGCCCGCGCCCCCATCCCTTCGCCTTCTGTGGTCGCCTCCAGCCTCCTCTCGCTTCGCCTCCCCGTTGGTGCTCAGCGCCTCTGACACTGAGACGCCCCTGCCCTCGGCTGTCCCTGTGCCTCCCTGAACTCGGCCTGCGGGAGAGGGGTGTGCCTGCGCAGGGGGCCTGTCCCCCGCTGCCTGTGAGTGCACTCGTGCGGACCCGCTTAGATCTGCAGGTACAGCGGGCATCCGGGAGCCCTCACCCGGAACCAGGCTGGTCTAGGTGCTTTACGTGAGTTAACTCGCTTCATCCGACCGCTTTCCCCTCCAAGGGATCGGTCCTGTTACTCGCACTTAGGACAGAGTGACTGAGACAGAGCCGTTACACAATTTGCACCAGGGGATTCAAACCCGGAGTTGGGGCCGCCAGCTCCCTAACTCTTAGCCTCGGTATTAGAACTGGGCCTGAGGTGAGCCCCTCCCAGGTGCCTGCCTCTCCATTTGCTTCCCGGAGGCCCCCAGATGGCTGTCCTTGCCAGGGCCCACCCTTGGAGTATGAACACTGCTGGGAACATGTGTCTGCATGTATAGTGGCATATCCATGTGTCATTATGCTTGTGCAAGTGTGTAGCTGTGTGGCATCACAGGGTGAAGGCAGGGCCAGGGTAGCACGTTCTCAGGACCACTTTCCTGCAGGGGTGTCAGATATGACTGATGACAAATGCCTGTGTCTGTGACCGACCATATGGAGGTATGCAGAGAACATGTGTGTCGGTGGCATGTGTTAGGTGATGTGATTTTGACCTAGCTCTTGGATTGTCCGTGATGGTGACATGACTGAGATGATCCATACCTGGTGTGGGGGATGGCTGTATGTGAGTCACCTGATTGCCGTGTAGGGAGACGGCACGGACCAGTGGCATGGGCTGCTGGACATCATGGGATTTGACAGGCTTGACAGTCATGTTGGTGCACACACCCCAGCCCCCAACCCTGGTGCCCTGCCCTGCCCCTAGCTTTGTTCCAGTGGTCAGAGCAGGAGCCAACATCCCTGCTCCCTTTAGTTCTGGGAGGCTTTCCCTCCCAAAGGCTGCTCTGGGCCGCATCCCTAGGATCAGCCTGGACCAGCGGGCAGGCAAAGCTGAGCCTAGCCTCTGGCCCCGCCTTGGCCTCTCACAGGGTGACTGGAGGGACCTGGAGTCACATTGGCTGAGTCCTGCCAGGTCCCTCCAGGCTGGGCCAGCCCCTCCCACATCACCCTTCCTCCTCTCATTCCTTGGCTGTGTATGCGGTATGGGGGACACTCTGCGCCCTGGTGAGTGATTATGACCCCTCTTGGTGGGGACTGCAAAGGGTTGGGGGCACAAAAAGCCTCAGGTCCATCTCAGGGGTACCCCCAGCCTGGCACTTGAATCTCTAAAGGCCCATACCTCTGCTCTAAGGGCTGTGTGTAGAGGTTCTAGTACCCCTGGCAGATGCCTGGGAGCACAGGGATCAGAGGTGTCACCTGGATACCCATCTGCAGCTGGTGCATTCGCAGCTGCAGTCAGGAATACGTATGTGTGTGTACTTCACAGGCAGCCCCAGGCCCATGCCATGCTCTGGCTCCCTGAGGATTTCAGGTGGTATCTGAGCAGCTTCAGTCTGGCAGGCATGCCCAGACCTGCCGTGGAATTTTTGGAATAGCTGAGGGCAGTACAGACACCCAGACACTTGCTTAGAGCACCCCACACACACATACACATATTCCCATAGTCTCACGGGAGCTGTCCTTATAATGAGGCTTTAGGGAGTTCTAAGAAATGCCTGCTGGGTGTCTGGCACCAGACTGTCCCTTTTCTGATGCGTCTGGGCAGTTAGAAGAGTGGGTGTTATGGTCTCTACTTAACAGAAGAGGATGCCAAACAACAGAGAGGGTAAGCAAGTTGCCCTTAGTCACAGAGAGGGAGGGTCAGGAATCCAAGCCAGCCTGCCAGCCATCTCAACACCAAGAGCCCTGGGTATGTGCACCTTGGCCGAATTGCAAACCCCAGACACTTCTCCAGTTAAAATCTTGTACTGCCCCTGGGGTGCATCCTAGGATGGACTGGGGCCTAGACTAGGATTTGGGGAGCCTGTAGCTCAGCTCCTGCCTGGTTCTGGTGAATCCTGGGACCCAAGTTTAGCCCTTCTTATGGGGTGACCTTGCCTCTGAATCTCTCTGAGCTTACTTTGTTGCTGCTAAAAGGGGGTAAATGACAGTTCATGGAGGGTTGCTGTGAGGCCTCGAGGCAACCCTTGGAAGGGCTCTGAGGTGCCCTGGAGTCATGGCTGAAGGGACAAGGGATCTGCTAGGTCTTGGAGGACCATCCACAGCCAGTTTTGGGGAACTGCTTTGTGCCTGACTCTGTGTTTTCTGGATACTCTCTGGACAAGAGTTCAGTCTCCTCAGAGACAAGGCTACAATGCTAGGGCAGACTGCAGTGAATGATGTTAGAATAATTTAGAATTTATTTCAAACTTCACAAAGGATCAGAAGAGATATGTCACCCCCCTCCTTGCAGGCTCCTCCCCTTAGTGTCTCCCCCAAGGACTTATCCTCAGAAAAATCAAAACTATGCAGAGGAATGGGGTAAGGGCTCTGAGATAACGCAGATGGTGACTGCAACTAAAGAATAAATTTAGCTTGGAGAACCCTGGATGGTTTAGCTCAGTGGATAGAGTGTCAGCCTGTGGACTGAAGGGTCACAGGCTCAATTCAGGTCAAGGGAATGTACCTCAGTTGCAGGCTTGATCCCTGGCCCTGGTCGGGGTGCATGCGAGAGGCAACCAGTTGATGTGTCTCTCTCACATCGATGTTTCTCTGTCTCTCCCCTTCCCTTCCACTCGCTCTAAAAATTAATGGAAAAAAAGGTCCTCGAGCAAGGATTAACAACAACAAAATTAGCTTGGAAATTCCTGGCAGCCAAGGCAGAAAGGGAAAAACGATGAGCTCTGTAGCTGCCATTTTCTGACAAAATTAAGCATCTGACTTAAGTGTACTTTTCCGAGGCTTCTCACTGAAGGGCCATCACTATAATAGGCAATGTTACTGGGTTTTCAGATTTTTCTTGTGGCTCCTTATCTTGATCCTGAACATGATACATATCATAGGGTGTCTGAGGAGCTATGTGACCCCATAAGGCAGTGGTTCTCAACCTTCCTAATGCTGCGACCCTTTAATACAGTTCCTCATGTTGTGGTGACCCTCAACCAAAAAATTATTTTCGTTGCTACTTCATAACTGTAATTTTGCTACTGTTATGAATCGTAATGTAAATATCTGATATGCAGGATGTATTTTCATTGTTACAAATTGAACATAATTAAAGCATAGTGATTAATCACAAAAACAATATGTAATTATATATGTGTTTTCCAATGGTCTTAGGCGACCCCTGTGAAAGGGTTGTTCGACCCCCAAAGGGGTCGCGACCCACAGGTTGAGAACCGCTGCCATAAGGCTTTGACCTCCTGCTGCCTTTGTCAGTTGTGCCATTGGCATTGGCCTACGCACAGCCTTGTAGACTGTGGGACTGAGCTGCTTGGCTCGCTTAGATAGTCCAGGTTCCTAGATGAGGTGATGTCCTATTTTCACATTCTGTTCGAAAGAAGAGTGGACTTTGCCTCAGAAATTGTCATCAGCTTTACCTGTCAATCAATCTCCTTGGGTAATGCAGAATCCTCAGAGCAGCACCTGCTGAGTAATTGTTGGCTTAGAGAAGGTAAATTAAGTCTCATACCGATGGCAAGAGGATGATGTATCAGACGAAGGAGGATTCATCATTCAGCATTCTTTGCTGCAAACAAGAGAAATGAAATTATAGACTATTTAACCAGATAAGGTTGGTAGGTAGTCCTTACAAAACCAGGTATGGTCAGTGAATAGCCCAAATACCCCACTAGTCTGGGTCAGTGACGACACTTGACCTCCATCACCAGACACCAGGCCAGCACTGCTGCCAGTCATTTCACCACCAACTTGGCTTCTTTGAACCAAGATGTTAGCTTCCCATTTGCCCTGAGGCCTCCAACCACTGTCGCAGCTACCAGACTGTCTGGAGGGAGGGGAAAACAAACAAACAAACAAAAACCAACCACTTAGAAAAGGAGTACTGGGTGCCTTCTGCCTGCCTGATGGGAAGTTGGGAATGTCACCTCCAGAGACTCACAAGGGACAGTTTGGAAAACAGGGAAGGGTGCGCATACAGGGCGGCCAGAAAAATCAGCCAAGCTTTGAGAGCTGAGGCAGGCTTACTTAGAGGGTGCATCTGGTTCCTTTCTGCGAGGTTTCCTTGAGGCTGAGGCACCTGGGGGCGGAGGGAGGTGGCACTGATAGGCCACGCACCTAGTCTGGGCAAGCAGCCGACACCTGGGCCAGGGAGGCCAACAAGCGGCTGCAGCCAGCGGTCCCTGCTCAGTCCAGACCCACCCAGCCCGGCTTTGGACTACGACCCTAGACGGCATCCTGCGCCCCCTTCCGCTCTCTGAACAGCCTCCCGCTTGCCCCTCCTCCCAGCATGCCCCTGGGAGGCCCTCCGCGCGCAGTGCATGGTGGGGCAGCTAGTAGGTGGACTTTGACCATGGCGGGCGACGGTGCTCTCTATGGATTCATCTACCTGGAGGGCAGCACCTGGGCAGGCCCGGAGGACACCGAGGCTTTGGAGCCTGTCTCCCTGGGTATTACCAATGGGAGTGGGGGGGGGGGGTCAGGGGGCGG
>NW_005368569.1:1408035-1431743 GCF_000412655.1 Myotis brandtii | reverse complement strand
TGGGGGGGGGGGGGGGGGGGTCAGAGGGCGAGTAAATGCCGGGCCACGCCCCTCCCGGAGGCTCCGCCCCTCGGTGGTAGCACGTGCACGTGCCCCAGCCAGCGTGTCTGGGGCCTTCACACCGGCTCCCTGCGCTGGAGGGAATGGTGCGCTGCGTTTTGGTCGTTGGCCACTCTGCCATCACTGGCTCTGCAAGGAGACGGGTGGGACTTGATGGGGAGACTGAGGCCCCGCCTGCTAGCACCGGCTCCCGAAGGGCCCCGCAGAGACGATGTTTTGTGGGCTGGCCTGCCGGGAGCCAGCGGAGCAGCCTGAGGACTCGGGGGGCAGCCCTGACGGGATTCTGTCCTTCTCTCTCCGCAGGACATGGCAACCACAGAGAGAACAGCCCTTTCCTTTGTCCCTTGGAGGCTTCCAGAGGAAACGAATACTACGACAGGAACCTGGCGCTGTTTGAGGTAGCCGAGGAGGCATTCTGGGCCGCAGGTGTGGTAGGCAGGTGGGCAGGCGGGAGCCTGCAGGGACCCACGCCATCGCGAAGCAGGCAGGCTGCACAGTTGTGCCTCTTGATGTCTTGGCTCCTCCAGTCGCCTCTTGTGTGTCTCACCTGTGAACCGACACTGCTTTCCTAGAGGCCGCTCACAGCCACACCTCGTTCCCCGCCAGGGTATCCACTGGTGACCTAGATGCGGCCTCTCGGCAGGATGACCACCTCTCAGGATTTCCTGTTTCCTTCACTCTAGGAGTCCTCCTAGTCCATGATTCTTCCCTCTCCTGTGCACTCTTCCTTGTCCTTCCTGGTTGGCTCTTCCAACCCTGTCCCCCCCAAGTTCACTGAGGTCTGGTGCTTTTCACTGAATCTGCCCCCTTTCTCCACATCTGCACCTCAGTGGACACCTCTCTGGAAACATTCCTACTTCTGTGCCTCTGAACTTGAATTTTATCCTTTTCAGACCCAAACTCAGAAGTTGGGTCTGGATTCGGGGCCTGGTTTAGGCCCCAAACTCTGACCCACGCATTCAGCCGGAAGTTTCCTAGGCTCCTCAGTCTCCATATGCCCCCAAAGGCCTGCATCTTCACTGCTCACTCCAAACCAGTTTCTCCTTGTGTGTAGGGCCAGAAGGGAGCTAACAGACTAAATATGGGCATAGGTAGGTGGAGGCAAGGTGCTGGAGAAGCCACAGGAGCAGAGAAAGCCTAGACCCAGGTGGAGGTTGGGAATGCTGAGCCCTGGGAAAAGCAGCAAGTTTCTGAAACAAAGGTCTTGACCTAGCCCCACCTGAGGATGGGTTAGGGGGCCAACATCCAACTTTAGGGATTGAAGGGGTGGGGGGCTGGGGAGGAGACGGACCATCTTCTAAAAGGACCAGAGTTTGAGAAAATAAAAGAGACTTTACTTGTCCCAGACATCTCTCTTTTGACTTCCTTGGCTCTCAGAATTGACTAGGGGTAGCTTTTTCGTGAGAGAGTTGGGGCAAATGTGAGTCCCACTCCCACTCATAGCTGGGAGGTGGCCAGGCAGAACAGGCAGGATGAAGTGTGCCGTTCGGCTGTCTGCTAGCCCTGCCCTGCCCTGCCCTGCCCTCTCCCCTGAGGCAGGTAGGTTTCACAGATGGATTGGTAGTGACTAGCCAAGGTGTGGCAGAGAGAAGCAGCCGCTGGGCTGAGCTTTTGAGTGCCGAATGCTGGGTTGTGGCGCCCACACCTGCCCAGTTGGCTGGCTTGGGCTTCCCCAGGCGAGAGCTGGGATCAGGCCCAGGCCTGCCTCAGGGCTTGGCAAGGGGCCAGAGGCCAGGCTGCTGGCTACACATAGGTAGCCCGGTGCCAGCTGGCCCATTGCCAGACTGCTCTGTGGCTCTCTTTACAGGAAGAGCTGGACATCCGCCCAAAGGTATCATCTCTTCTGGGCAAGCTCGTCAGCTACACCAACCTCACACAGGGCGCCAAGGAACATGAGGAAGCTGAAAGTGGGGAGGTTGCCCGCCGGAGAACAGCCAAGGTGAGCTGGTCAAGGGCAGCAGAGGGAGTAGAGGACCTGGGAAGACACAGAATTGACAAATTCCCCACATGGTTGTGAGCATCCCAGGGAAAGTGGGTGCCAAGTGTGATGAGCATGGAGGATGGACAGAATGCCTTGGGTTCAAGGAGGCTTCAAGGGGTGGGCTAAGGAGGAGTCCCTCAAGGGGGAAGAAGGGGTAGAGGACCAGGGAGGCCCTCAGAAATGAGAGTGACAGCTGTTTATACTCAGCCCTCTCTGTGGGAGGCATCATGCCAAGCAGTGGGCCTGGGTTCTTGCAGGTCATCTCACAGAAAAGTTGTGAGGTAGGTGCTATTATTATCCCCATTATACAGATGAAGAAACTGAGTGTCAGGGTATTAAGTAACTTGCCTATGACTGAGCTAGGTAAAATCAATGTGTAACGCTGGGAGACACATTTGGGGATTTATTGTGAGATGTGTGACAATGTAGGAGGCCACATTACTGGCACCCCATCATGATGGAGAAGGGTGTTACCTTTGGAACCAGGAACATGGTTGTCCCTTGGGCTGTGTGACCTAGAACAAGTGACCAAACCTTTCTGTGTCACTGTATTGGCTTCATTGGCAGACCGCTCCAACAGCCCATGGGCTCCTTGAGCGCCTGGATGGGGAGTGATAGGAGCATAACACTGCTTCTTGGGGCTTCCTGGCCCCCTTTCTGTTCCCTATCCAGACCTGTGGCCCTTTAGCTATCCTTTCTCCCCAGGATGACTTTACACATCTCTGTTTAGCTCCCTTGTGAGAGGGGGCTCAGTCTAAGGGCTGGGGGAAGGAGCCCTCCCTCTCTACCTACTGACTCCCTGAGGTTTGGGAAGCAGCTGTGGTTTGGAAGGAGCTAGGGTCTGGCATTAGCCGTAGTATCTTGGTTATTTGGAAATGCAGAAAGAGCTCTTGGTTAAGATAAGCTGGGTCCCCAGCCTCAGACCTGCTTGTGAGTTTTGGGCCTTGTTGGGGTGGGCCAAGGAGAGATGATAGGTTGATGTACACCTCACCTTGCCTCTCTGGGAGACCAGTCAGCCCACACTTCAGAGAGGGCAGCTGAGATCTGAGGTCACATAGACCTGACCCCCATCGTATCCTACTTGTTGTGATTTTGCTGGCATTTTTTGACCTCAGATAGCAGAGAACCCTGTCTCTGGCTATTCCTATTCAGCCCTGCATAGAGGTCTCACCCTCTGAAAGTGTTGCCTGCAGTGGGTGGTAGGATCCTTGGGTAAGTGCCTCTTCTCTGTCCCTGAAGGCCAAGTCCAGGGAGCTGGTGGCAGTAAAAAGGTCCCTAAGGCTAGTACACATCTCAGCAAGTGTCGGAAGGAAGCCTGGGTCGGTGAAGGGCCATAGTCCCTTGGCCTTATGAGGAGGCTGTGAGGACGCTGGGGTCCAGCCTTAGCCTACCTGCCCAGCTCAGCTGGCCCTAGAGTAAGCATGCGAGAGGATGCCTCTATGTCTCAGTTCTAATAGTTTTTCCTCGGAGGAAAGAGGAACCGGGTCAAGTCCACAGTGAGTTAGTAGGAAGCTAGGGAGCTGGAGCCACTAAGCTCTGGTCATTATACAGGACGGGTCTGAGCGGGGCCTGAGAAAAGTAAGGCTTCAGACAGGAAGGGCGGGCCTCTAAGCAGACCTTACCGAGACTCTAGGCAGCCTCTCCAGAGCAGCCGCTCCTCTCGGCTCTACCCTGGTGACCTTCTGAGGCTGCCAAAGGTTATTTGGAGATGCAAAAAGCATTTCAGGCCCTGCCCTTTCCCACACTGCCTTTTTTTCCAGAGTGACTCAGCCTAGAGTTGGCTGAGGCTGGGAGCTGCCATTATGCACTGAGTGGTCCAGGGCCTCTGAAAATTGATATAGCCCAGATGAGGTCTATCTGTCACCTATACTATACAGGATAATTTTTTTTTTTTTAGAGAGAGGGAGGGAGAGAGAGAGAGAGAGACAGTGATGTGAGAGAGATACATCAATTAGTTGCCTCCTATAGGCACCCCAACTAGGAGTGGGCCTGCTGGAGATACAGTATTGAATAAGCCAAGTCTCTGTCATGATACATTCGAGTGAACAGTTACCATGACCCGTAGTGATCACTATGATGGAAGGGTATATCACAGTGATGGCGAACCTATGACACGCGTACTCATTTTTTTGGTTGATTTTTCTTTGTCAAATGGCATTTAAATATATAAAATAAATATCAAAAATATAAGTCTTTGTTTTACTATGGTTGCAAATATCAAAAAATTTCTATATGTGACACGGCACCAGAGTTAAGTTAGGGTTTTCAAAATGCTGACACGCCGAGCTCAAAAGGTTCGCCATCACTGGTATATCGAATGCTGAGGGGTCCCGGCCGCAGTGGCTAGGTGGTTGAGCATCGACCTATAAAACAGGAGGTCTGGGTTCAATTCCCAGTCAGGGCACATGCCCGGTTTGCAGTTCGATCCCCACTGCGGGTGTGCAGGAGGCAGCCGATCCATGATTCTTTCTCATCATTGATGTTTCTATATCTACCTCCCTCTCCTTTCTTCTCTGAAATTAATAAAAATATATTTTTAAAAAAATGCTGAGGAGATGCATGAGGAAGTGCCAACTCTACATAAGGCAACCCAGAGGAACTTCCTGGAAGAGGCAACACAATTAAAACTCCTGAAGGTTTAACTGAAGAGGAGTTTGCCATGCAGTGAGGCATGATCCTTTCAGGCCAAGTCCAGCACATGTCCTGGTTCAGAGGCTGTGAGGAACCCATGTCATCGGGGACTGGAACTGACATTAAAAGGATGGGGCGTACCTGGTGGCCCAAGCCAAGGAGTCTGTCCCACACCGTGGATTACAGGATAGCAGTGCAGAGGGTCTTTGGCAGGGATGATGAGATTGGACTTGGTTTTCTGAGACCTGCTCTGGCAGCAGAGTGGGCTGGAGTATGGAGAGGTTGACAGGCACCATCCAGGTGCTCCAGGTGTAGTGCTCCAGGTTCAAGGGACTAAGGCTGAGGCAAGGCAGGCTGGTCTAAGGGCAGCTTGAGAGGCAGACTGGATAGGACTTGGTATCCACCTGGACTGGAGTCGGGGGTTGGACCGAGGGGAGACCAGGGGCAACTTCTTAGATTCTGGCTAGGGGGACATGGGGCCTCCTGGGTGAGAAGGTGGGGATCCAAGACAGACCTCTCTTTCTAGAAGTTTAACAGAGGAGAGGAAGGGAAGGGGGCAGTACCTTGAGGGGGAGGCGAGCTCAAAGCTCACGTGGCGTTTTGAAAAGAATCAGGTTTTATACCTTCCCAGTCCCAAACTGTCTTTGTATATAAAGGTCAACATAGACATCCTAGCTGTCACCCCACCCCTGCACTCCCCAGGACTCCACTCGGGATACCCGGGGACCGCTGAGTGATTGGGGCTGGCCTTCCATGATGCATGTGGGCCCCTCTGATGCTCTACACTTCCTCCTCCCCTCCTGCTCCGTAGGCGCCCAGCATGGGCACCCTCATGGGGGTGTACCTACCCTGCCTGCAGAATATCTTCGGGGTGATCCTCTTCCTGCGGCTGACTTGGATGGTGGGCACGGCCGGTGTGCTGCAGGCCCTCCTCATTGTGCTCATCTGCTGCTGCTGTGTGAGTATCCTAGCTGGGGCGGGGCCGTGGCTGCCCACAGAGCCTGCCCAGCTGAGCTGCTCACCCAGGCCCTCCTTCCCGCAGACCTTGCTGACAGCCATCTCCATGAGTGCCATCGCCACCAATGGAGTGGTTCCAGGTGGGTGAGCACCACCCCGGCCACCCGGGGGGATGGGTCCAGCATCCGCCGTGGCATACCCAGGAACCCTTATTGCTCCCGTTCCCAAAGCAGTTCTCGAGTGGGGTCTTAGTCCCTGAGTCCATGACAGTTGCATCGCTTAGGAGCTTCTCGGCAGAGTCTGTGATATTTGTTGTGTTTTGTTCCTTTGTTTATTTGTTCCTTTGTTTAAAAGGGGGTTGGGGCTGACAAAAAGGGTGATGGGGTGCTGAAAACCCTCCACACGCCCAGGGTAGGCAGTGCAGAGGGTCTTCAGCAGGGATGATGAGACTGGGCTTGGTTTTCAGATACGCTGTTTATTTATATATTCAACCATCTATTTATATCTGTATGAACTCCCAGATATTTATTTTATTCTTTGAATCTTAATCCAGTACTTTATTATTTATTTTGTTGCTCAAACTGTTCCACTTTGGGCATTTAGCTACTTAGGTTGGCTCCTGTGTCTGTATCTAGATCATTTTTTTTTAATCCTCACCCAAGGATATGTTTTTTGTTATGTTTAAATTTTGTTGTTAATCCTCACCCGAGGATATTTTTTCCATTGATTTGTTTCTTTTTTAGAGTGGAAGGAAGGGTGGGGGGTGGGGTGGGGGGGCAGAGAAAGAGAGAAAGATCGATGTGAGAGAGACACATCGATTGGTTGCCTCCTGCACGTGCCCCAACTGGGGCCACGGGTCAAACCAGAAACCCAGGTATGTGCCCTGACTGAGAATGAAACCTGCAACCTTTTGGTGTATGGATGATATTCCAGCCAACTGAGCCACCCGGCCACGGCTGTGTTTGGATCCTTTTTAAAAAAAATAACAGTTTTATTTGTATTAGGATAAAATGGGGAGGGGGATGTAATATATGTTTACCCATAAGAAGGTTTAAAAGTGCATAAAAATATAAAAAGGAAAATTGAAAGTACCCATAATCCTACCATCCTGAGTTCATAACTACTAGCCTTATGGTCTTGTAAAGAATTAGTATCTCATTCTTCCCAAAATCTGTATGTGTGTATGTGTGTGTGTGTGTATTTCCCAAAATATTGGGAAAAGTTTATTTTTTTTAGTAGAATTTATAGGGTATTATCTAATTTATGTGATTATTTTCCAACTCTTGGGTTTTACTTTTTCACTGTTGTATTATTGTTGTGAACAGCCTTGCACACAAATCTGTTCCCACCCCTGGCAGCTCCCTTAGGCGAGGGTCCTGGTGGTGGGATTACAGCATGAAAGGGATTAACCTTTTTAAAGTTTTTTGATCCCCGTTCCCAGATTTTTCACCAGAGACATTTTCTCAAGAGCAAATTCAACTAGCAACTTGGGATCACTCTTGTCCCCTGTACCCTCGCTGGTCCTGGGGCCCAGTGTCGACTCTGTCAATCTTACCAGGGATGTTAGACTCTGATGGAAGCACAGACTCAGGGCAGGAGAGTCAGCCATGGACACTCACCCAGTGGCAGGCCCTGTGCTGGGCCCTAAAGACAAAGAACTAGACAAGACACAGTCCCCGCCCTGTTCTGGAGGGATCAGACTAACAGACAGAGCCCTAGGAGGGCAGGGGTGGGGGGTGTTCTCAGATAGGAGGCACCCAGACAGAGGAGGCTGTGGGGACTGGCCTAAGTGCAGGGAGTTGGGGGACAGTGGGCCACTTAGGCAATGCTGTGGTCCTAGCAAAGTAGTCATTTCACTGGGCTGTGTTGGGCGTTGGAGTCGGATGGGAGTGGGATCCAATTCTAGCCTGGCCGCTTACTAACCATGCCGCCTTAGGCAAATCTCCCAACCCTTCTGCTCGTCTATGGATGGGAAAATTCACTCCTGTCCCTCTGGGTGGTTGTGAGGGGTTGTCGGGGAGGAGACCGCCTTGAAGAAGAACCAGCCTTGACCTTGACCTGTGTACACTTTCTCTGTTGTAGCTGGGGGCTCCTATTTCATGATCTCCCGCTCACTGGGGCCAGAATTTGGAGGTGCTGTGGGCCTGTGCTTCTACCTGGGAACAACCTTTGCAGCAGCCATGTACATCCTGGGGGCAATTGAGATCTTACTGGTGAGTCATGCTAAGGCCTGGCCAACTCTGCTCTTGTCCAAACAGTCCCTTTCCCGTAGGCCCAGGCTGCTCGCGCTCCTTTCACCTCTGGCCAGGGTCTGGGGCTTATAATGTGGGAGGCCTTCTTGAGAGAGAAAGATCTTTTGCTCAAGCCAGTCTCCCCTTCAATCCCTTGCCAGTTTGGGCTACGCAGGGAAGGGGCCTGGCCTGGCAGCCTTCATCTTGGCCCTGGATATTCCACCCACCCAGGCCCCATTTCAGCCATGGCAGGTGACCTGTAAACTATTGCATTTGACTTAGTGACAGATCTTGATGGTGACGCAGAGCCTGCCTCCCGGGCATGTGTGGGCTCTGGTCAGGTCTGTCTCCCCCAGGCCTCTGTGCCAAGTCCCTTCAGACCCACCTTATCCTTGTCCCTACATCAGGGTAAGTAGCCACAGGACCCTGTCTGGAGGTCAGTGCCCCCTCCGTGAGCCCCATGTGTGTGCTGACTCAGCTTCCCACTCCCCACTGAAGTGCCCCAGCTGGTAGGTAGAGGGGCCATGGGAATCACGGGGGACAGACAATAGGAGATTTTTTTTTTCCAAATATATTTTATTGATTTTTTACAGAGAGGAAGGGAGAGGGATAGAGAATCAGAAACATCGATGAGAGAAACATCGATCAGCTGCCTCCTGCACACCCCCCACTGGGGATGTGCCCGCAACCAAGGTACATGCTCTTGACCGGAATCGAACCTGGGACCTTTCAGTCCGCAGGCCGACGCCCTATCCACTGAGCCAAACCGGTTAGGGCCAATAGGAGATATTTAGAGGAACCACCTGGCCAGTCCTATCTCTAGGCCCTCTGCCTGTAGCGTGGACCCTTCTCCTATAACTTTGTTGTTTTTGCATTTCCCGCATTCCTACATTTATTATTTGGGTTTCCTCTGTAAAGAAAATTTGTCCTTTTCCCCATTTATTTATTTATTCAACCATGTATTTATATCAGTTTGGACTCCTGGATATTTATTTTATTCTTGGTTCATGATCCAGCACTATCATTATTTATTTTGTTGCTCAAACTGTCCACTTTGGCTGTTTAGTGATTCCAGTTGACTCCTGTGTCGGGATCCTTTTTAATAACAGCTTTATTATGAGATCGTTCACGTGCTGTACAATTCACTACCCATTTAATGTATAGATTTTAAAGGTTTCTAAGTATATTCACAGAACTGTGCAACCATCACCACAATCAATTTTAGAACACTTTCTTCGCTCCAGAAAATCCAGACTGGGTAGTAGTCACTCTCTGTTCCCCCAGCCCTAGGCAACCATTAATCTGCTTTCTGTCTGTAATCAGAGGTACCCATTCTGGACATTTCATATAAATGGACTCAGACAGTATGTGGCCTTTTGTGACTGGCTTTTTCTGGATACTCTTAAAAAAAACAAAAACAAAGATGGGATTCACTCTTCAAATAGGAAAATTGAACCTTCTATATCTGTCTCTTGTTTCAGACCTACATTGCTCCGTCAGCTGCTATTTTTCACTCAACAGACACTCACGACTCTTCGAGTGCCACCTTGAACAACATGCGAGTGTATGGGACCATTTTCCTAACCTTTATGACCCTGGTGGTGTTTGTCGGGGTCAAGTATGTGAACAAATTTGCCTCGCTCTTCCTGGCCTGTGTGATCATCTCCATCCTCTCCATCTATGCGGGGGGCATCAAGTCTATTTTTGACCCTCCCGTGTTTCCGTAAGTAATCTGGGAATACGTCCAGGCGTGGCACTGACATCCCTCCCAAGTAGATGGCCTCTGATGCCCTGAGTCCTAGAGTCTGCAGGGTGGAGGCCGGTTGGGACCCCCGGCTGAGCAGGCGATGACACTGGCCCCTCCCCGCAGAGTGTGTATGCTGGGCAACAGGACCTTGTCCCGGGACCAGTTTGACATCTGTGCCAAGACAGTCACGGTGGATAATGAGACAGTGGCCACCCGGCTGTGGAGCCTCTTCTGCCACAGCTCCAACCTTACCACTGACTCCTGTGATCCCTACTTCCTGCTCAACAATGTGACCGAGGTCCCTGGCATCCCGGGTGCAGCCGCCAGCGTGCTCCAGGGTGCGTCCTCACTCCTGTCCTGCTCCTGACCCGCGGGCTGAGCAGGAGGCAGGGAATGAGCATGGAAGGAAAGTGGATCACAGAGCCGTCCTTGTGTGGCCAGCTCAGGAATAGGGGGGGCGGGGGGCAGGTCTGGCTGCCTTCCAGGCCCAGCAGTGTCCTCTCAGCCTGGCTCCTGGCAGCTAGGTTTTGGGTGAACAGAACCTGTTTGGCCAGTGTCCCAGGCCTGCAGCAGCCCCCAGAAAGTTCTGGCAGCCCCTCTCTCCCCAGTCACCAGCCCCTGACGCTGCCTGGATTATTCTCCCAGGAGCCATAAAGGGCCTCTGTCTAGGAGGCAGGCAGTGGCAGGGCTCTGGCTTCAGCATCCTTTGCCTGTCAGAATTCTAGCCAGACAGCTCTGCCCCTGTGGCTGGTGCTGCAGACATTGGGCTGAAGCCGCCCCCGGACCCCCAGAGCCTCTCACATCTGCAGCCTCTGGTTGGGCTGCCCTCAGCTGCCCCTGGGAAGTGGCTGGGGCTGCGGTGGTGATGCTGCTGCCCCTGCAGAGAACCTGTGGAGCACCTACCTGGAGAAGGGTGAGGTCGTGGAGAAGCATGGGCTGCCCTCCACAGATGCCCTTGGCCTGAAGGAGAATCTGGCCCTGTACGTGGTCGCTGACATTGCCACATCCTTCACCGTGCTGGTTGGCATCTTCTTCCCCTCTGTGACAGGTAAGCCCTTCTTGCCCACCCTCTCAGCCCTGCCCCCTCTGCCGGGGAGCCCCTAAGGGAATCTTGTTGTTTTCGAAGGCATCATGGCTGGCTCAAATCGCTCCGGTGACCTCCGAGACGCCCAGAAGTCCATCCCGGTGGGGACCATTCTGGCCATTGTTACAACCTCCCTTGTGTGTATCCTTTCCCAGGCCTGGGGCAGCAGCGAGGGAAGCAAGAGGCATCTGCCTTCCTATGTCACCAGCTGGCATGCACGAATACATCACACGTGCATGCATACTTAGATACCTTTCCCCTCAGACATCACACACTAGAGTGTGTGCACAGCACAAAACCCTCAGCTGTAGGTGCCCCACTGAGGCTCCTGGCTAAGGCGCAGGCCAGGGGCATGGGGTCCTGTGTGGGAACGAGTTGGGGCGGCAGTGGCGTGGAGGCCCAGCTTTCCTTGACGCGGCGCAGACTTCAGCAGCGTGGTTCTCTTTGGCGCCTGCATCGAGGGTGTGGTGCTCCGGGACAAGTGAGTGAGCTGGGCCCCTCCGGGTGGCAGTGGGCTCGGCTTTCGCCTACTTTGACACCAGCCCCCGTCAAACATGTGGTCCCACACGTATCCTCAGGCTGCTGGTTGCCAGCGGTGGTGTGTGCCACTAGGTGGGTCAGGCCCCCCCCCCCCCCCATTACTTTTGCTTCTTAGAGAATGGTGACATCAGAATCAGGGCTGGGATGAGGAGAGAGGATAGGGGCTGATGGATTGGACTTCTGTGCTGAGGGGCCAGAGCTCTGCCCACCATAGCCATCCTTACTGACCTGACATCCCTTACCCAGGGTTTGGGGGCTCCTTGCATGGTGTATGGCCTAAGCCTGGCCCCTGCAGGTACGGCGACGGTGTCAGCAGAAACCTGGTGGTGGGCACGTTGGCCTGGCCTTCGCCTTGGGTCATTGTCATCGGCTCCTTCTTCTCAACTTGTGGCGCCGGCCTGCAGAGCCTCACTGGGGCACCACGCCTGTTGCAGGCCATCGCCAAGGACAACATCATCCCCTTCCTCCGTGTGAGCCCTTTTGCACCCCCACACCTCACAGCTGGGTGCTCCTGGCCCCTCCCACTGGTGGAGGGCAGGGATACAGAACCATTATATCCTGCTGGGGCCCTTAGTGACCCCAGGGCCACAAAGTCAGCACGAGAAGTTGCTGAGAGCTGCCCTGGCTCTGGCTCTGCCCTGCTGTTGGCAGAGCAGCTTGGGCCCAGAATCCTCATGGCCGATCTATGGCTCATTCAGAGCAGAGAGGCCTGGAGAGGTAGGGGGCAGAGAAACTTGTGGAACCTATTGGGAAAGACATGGGGATGGCCTGGGCCCCAGAGGAGGGACTTGAGGATGCTAGAGGCCAAGCTGTGGCTTGTGACTCAAGGTGTGGAATGGGGGTAATGGGACCAGCTTCTTCCCTTGCTGACCCCACTGACCCTGGTGCGTGCAGGTGTTTGGCCACGGGAAGGCAAATGGTGAACCGACGTGGGCACTCCTCCTGACGGCACTCATCGCTGAGCTGGGCATCCTCATCGCCTCCCTCGACATGGTGGCCCCCATTCTATCCATGTGAGCTGGGGCCAGGGCAGGGCAGAGGGATGGTCCTAGGAAAGGCTCCTTGAACCCTCAGCACCCCATGAGCCAGGGGCCCCGGCACCTCCCTGTGACCCTGTCTGGCGTTGAGCGTGCAGCTGGGACACATGTCAGGGTGTATGGGCAGCTGTTTGCCTGGCAGAGCTCAGCCTAGCTCTGCATTTAGGAATGAGCCTGATATTTATGCAGAAGAGACAACAGGTCCTACACCCTCTGTGAGAGACTCCCAGAGCCGGCAGGTAGCTACTCTCCACTCCTGGACAGGGCCAGCACCCAGTCCCTGGCACCTTGATGAAACCACCGTTGCCCTATCCATCTGTTTTCAGAGTTGTTTGCTTTTAAAGTTCTGGAATCAACTGAGCATTTGAGTCTGCCAGTGCCCTCAGGAAGTGGTCAGCATGTGGCAATTTCCAGGGGTCCCTGAGACAGCTCATGTGGTTGCTGTGCTCACTGCTGCCATTGTTGGGGCCCACTCCATCTCTCCTCACACATCTTACTCCACTGCCAATGCTCTCTCTGGCTTGTTTGCGTATGATGAGACTACCTTTCACTGCCCCACTCAGCCTGTAGGCCTGACAGGCCCCCTTCCGCCTGGACGCAGCCACCTCCCAGCCACAGCCAGGCCACAGTGACCTCTTGTCTCCCCCCAACACACCTCCACCCACTGCTGCCCAGCCTCACCCACACGTATAGCGCACACTGAATCTGTTCTTGCCACAGTCGTCTTGGGTGGTGACTCCTCACTCCCTAAGCCAGAGGATCTAGCTCAGTCTTTATTTATTATTTTTTAATCCTCACCCGAAGATATTTTTCCATTGATTTTTAGAGAGAGGGAAAGACAGAGAAATATCGATGGAAGAGAAACACATTGATTGGTTGCCTCCTGCATGCACCCTGTCTAGGGCCCAGGCCGGGGAGGAGCCTGCAACTGAGGTATGTGCCCTTGACTGGAATCGAACCTGGGACCCTTTGGTCCACAGGATGATGCTCTGTCCACTGAGCCAAACTGGCTAGGGCATAGCTCAGTCTTTATCATGGGGCTCTTTGGGGCAGCCCTGCTGGGACTGACCACTCCCCTTCATGGGAGTCCCAGTCCTTCTGTCTTTTTGTCTGTCCTTCTCCAGCCAGCTGAGGGTAGAAGTTGGCGCCCCTCCTGTTAGCCCTCTGCTCCTCAGCTCTCTTCCCAGAGGGTTCACACAACAGGCCTCGCCCATGTCCCAGTCTCCTTCATTCCTACAGTTTCCTCAAGTGTCTCTAATTCAGTGTCTTCAAATTGGCCCTCATTATCTTCTCCCTACCTTCTCCTCCCCACATTCATGATAGCCCCTAATCCAACAGGTCACCAGGCCAGGGGCCTGAAAATTGTGTGGCCCCTCCATCTCCAGACACTGAGCTCTCCTAGGTCCCGTCCTTTCTCACAGCTCTACACTCGCTCTTCCCCTGCCTCCTCTGCCTGTGAATAGTTGCCTGTCCTCTAAGCCAGGGGTGGGGAACGTCTGGCCCATGGGCCGTATAAGGCCTGCAAAATCATTTGGCAGTGAAATCATTTGCCAAGGCAACCGCAGGTGGGACTCGACGTTCAATAAATCTAGCAGCTTTTTTCATAGCAACATAAATTATATTAAGTGAATAATAGTAAGCGGATGATGTTATATTCAAATGGCCCTTGGCAGAAAAAAGGGTCCCTCACCCCTGCCTAAGCCCTGGCTCTGAGGACACCTGTGCAGTAGCCCCATCTGCCTCGGGCATGGGAATGGGTGCTGTGAGGCTGTAAGCACCTGGCTCAGCCCAGGCATGGCAGGAACATCAGGTACCTGGCTGCCAACGAGGCCTCTGTACCAACCAGCCCCTGTGGTGCAGGTTCTTTCTGATGTGTTACCTGTTTGTGAACTTGGCCTGTGCTGTGCAGACGCTCCTGAGGACCCCCAACTGGCGACCCCGGTTCAAGTACTATCACTGGTGAGCACCAACTGGTCTCCTGAACCAAGTCCTCTGACAAATGCTATGGGGAAGCCAGGAGACCCATTCAGGATGGGGTTTGAGTTTCCTGGGCTGTAGTTGCTATTGGTGAGAAATTGGGGGGCTGGGGAGCTTGGGCTGGGGCCATACTGGTTTTTCCCTGATTCTTGTTCTTCCCCACTCTCTGGCCCAGGGCATTGTCTTTCCTGGGCATGAGCCTCTGCCTGACCCTTATGTTTGTTTCCTCCTGGTACTATGCCCTGGTCGCCATGCTCATTGCGGGCATGATCTACAAGTACATTGAGTACCAAGGGTGAGTGAGGGGTTGCCACCTGGTCGGGGCAGGTGGGGTGATCTGTATGTTGGGTTGGGGGAAGCTGAGCCATCCTCTAGCCACCATAGGTGCGGGGCTGGGAGGTTGGGGGGCTTTGATTCAGGGCCTGGCCCCCTTCCATCTCACTACACCTGGACAGAGTCCCCTGAGTGGGACCAGGGGCTCACCAACTGACGGTGGCCTCTGTAGGGCTGAGAAGGAATGGGGTGACGGGATCCGAGGTCTGTCCCTGAGTGCTGCCCGCTATGCACTGTTGCGGCTAGAGGAGGGGCCTCCTCACACCAAGAACTGGCGGTGAGTTCACACCCAGACTGGCAAAGGCCACTCTAGGTTCTCAGGGGGCACTCTGAGGGTGGGACAGTCGAGAGGTGCTGGCTCCCCTTCCTGATCCATGTTCCCCATCCTGGGGTGGCCAGGGGTGCCCTTGGATCTCTGCTCCCCAAACCTGTGGGAGCCTGTGAATTGAGAGGGAAAGAAGAAACGTGGCTCCTTGGAAACCTCTGCCCTGGTCTCAGGCTGCCTCACTGTCTGGCTCCTGCAGGCCTCAGCTGCTGGTGCTCCTGAAGCTGGACGAGGACCTTCACGTGAAGTACCCACGGCTCCTCACCTTCGCCTCTCAGCTGAAGGCCGGCAAGGGCCTGACCATCGTTGGTTCTGTCATCCAGGGAAGCTTCTTGGAGAGCTATGGCGAGGCCCAGGCTGCTGAGCAGGTGCCTGCCGCAGGGGGCACAGAGCTGAGCCAGACTCCAGTGCCCAGGCTACAGCTGGCACATAGGGGAGGGGACCAGTTCTGGCCAGCCAGGTGGACAGCAGTGCTGCCACCTAAGAGCTGAAGCCAGGGTGGCTGTCCCATCTTAAAAACATGGCCTCTGGGTGGGCAGCTTGCCTCCTCCCCTTCCCCGCCCCCAGCAGAGGGGATGCTGATGGCCTTGACTTCTGAGCCTGGTGTGTTCCCCCCAGACAATCAAGAACATGATGGAGATTGAGAAGGTAAAGGGCTTCTGCCAGGTGGTGGTAGCCAACAAGGTGCGTGAGGGGCTGGCCCACCTCATCCAGTCTTGCGGCCTGGGCGGCATGAGGCATAACTCCGTGGTGCTGGGCTGGCCCTATGGCTGGCGACAGAGCGAGGACCCACGTGCCTGGAAGACCTTCATTGGTGCGTAAGGGGCCAGGATCTGGGCTCAGCCATGGGGACGGGCTGGGGCTCAAGTGAAAGCAGGGCTGCAGGCTGGCAGTCAGCAGTGTCCCTCCTCCCCAGACACCGTGCGCTGCACCACAGCTGCCCACCTGGCCCTGCTTGTGCCCAAGAACATTGCCTTCTACCCCAGCAACCACGAGCGCTACCTGGAGGGCCACATTGACGTGTGGTGGATCGTGCATGATGGCGGCATGCTCATGCTCTTACCCTTCCTGCTGCGCCAGCACAAGGTATGCCAGGGGGGTGCACCTGGGTGAGGGGGCTGGGCCCTTGGATCGGTGGGGTGTGACTGAAACACCCAACTGCTCCGTTGCCATAGGTTTGGAGAAAGTGCCGGATGCGCATCTTCACCGTGGCCCAGATGGATGACAACAGCATCCAGATGAAGAAGGATCTGGCCGTCTTCCTGTACCACCTACGCCTTGAGGCAGAGGTGGAGGTGGTGGAGATGGTGAGCCACCCACCCCGATGTGGCCCTGTGGATACCCTGCCCCGCACAGCCCAGTTCTCATGGCCCACCCTCTCCCCAGCACAACAGCGACATCTCCGCGTATACCTATGAGCGGACACTGATGATGGAGCAGCGGTCCCAGATGCTGCGGCAGATGAGGCTGACCAAGACTGAGCGGGAGCGAGAAGTCAGTGGCCTAGTTAAGGGCATGGGCAGGGGGCTGGGTCAGGCCTTTGGAGACACCATCGGACGGAGGCATCGGAATGTCGGTGCCCGAGTCCCTGCAGCCAGGTCCTCTCTTCCCTGCCACTGAGGCTACCTCCTCTCTCATTTTCTGCAGGCCCAGCTGGTCAAGGACCGGCACTCAGCCCTAAGGCTGGAGAGCCTGTACTCTGATGAGGAGGATGAGTCTGCAGCTGGGACTGACAAGATCCAGATGACATGGACACGGGATAAATACATGGCAGCTGAGCCCTGGGACCCCAGCCATGCCCCTGACAACTTCCGAGAACTGGTGCATATTAAGCCGTGAGTGCCACAAAAATAGACCCAGCCACATCGGGGCCCGGGGTGAAGGGTGGACAAGCTCTGTGGGTAGGGCCCATGATCAGCTGCATTACCTGCAGGGACCAGTCCAATGTGCGGCGCATGCACACTGCCGTGAAGCTCAATGAAGTCATCGTCACACGCTCCCACGATGCCCGCCTGGTCCTGCTGAACATGCCCGGCCCACCCAAGAACAGTGAGGGTGATGAAAACTGTATCCTTTTGTGGAGAGGCCAGCAGTGAGGAGGTGGACAGCCTGTGAGGTTACTCTGAGTGCTTCTGGGGGTGTGTTCCAAGTCACCCCAGTTCTGATTGATGCCCAAACTTCCTGGGTACCCTTGGTCCTGATGCTGTTTCTTTGACCTGATGACCTATAGACATGGAGTTCCTGGAGGTGCTGACTGAGGGCCTCGAGCGGGTGCTGTTGGTTCGTGGCGGTGGCCGTGAAGTCATCACCATCTACTCCTGAGCCCGATAGAGACTGTGGCCTAGAGTGGAGGTGTTCAGGGTAACACCCCCTCTAGCACCCATCTGCCAGTCCTGCTTTGCCTGGCCCTGCCCTAGACCCAGCTTTGGAGATTGGGCCTGGGCCTGGCCATGGAGAGGGATCCAGGGTCCTACAGGACCCTAAGAGGTTAAAGGACTCCCCCCACCCCCGGCCCCCCCGATCAGCATCCTGGGAGGCCTGGAGAAGACTGGTGGGGGCTGACATTGGGTTTGAAGGCAGCCAGCCCAGGAACGCTATTTATTGAATATTTATTGTTGGGATGTCACCATCAGAGAGAAGGGGAGGGGTGACGAGGGAGGGGGTCCTACCCAGCCCGCCTGCAGGAAGTCCTGGCTCAGATTACTGTGGGCAGGGACCCCCACCAAGCTGAGCTTAATGGAGCCAGCCAGCTGAAGCCTGACTTTTTTCAATAAAACATTGTGTACTTCTGGGCCTCCTGCTGCCCGAGCTCTGTTTCCCCTGGCGCCAAGGGAAAAAGGCGGAACTGAACCCAGGCCCAGAGCCTGCTCCAGCTCCAAGGCTGTGCCCCTTTCCCCACAACCTCTGGCCATAGTCATTGGCTAGACTGTCCCTCCCACTGGCCCCGGGGCCCCTCCCACCGCCACTCCAGATAAGGCCAGCCCAAGACTGCTTCACTGGGCAGTAGGCACTAGGGCTGGAATGGGGCTGCCCGGTTCCCCATGGCAGTGGGTGCTGCTGCTGGGGCTGCTATTCCCCCCTGCCGCCTCCTTCTGGCTCCTCAATGTGCTGTTCCCCCCGCAAACCACGCCCAAGGCTGAGCTCAGTAACCACACACGGCCCATCATCCTCGGTAAGCCCCCACCAGGCCCCTGATGCACCAGGCCAGACCTTGGGGAGCCCGGGCCTTAGCCCCAGGTAGTCAACCCTGTCAAGGCCCTCTGCCCTTGTATTAGCCCTGATACCTGCCTCAGTGGTCAGAGGGGCCAAAGGCTTGACCTGCAGAGAAGTCAACCCCTTCCCTCCACTACACTGTTCCTGTGTCTCTAAGTTATCTACCCCAGCTGGGTGGAGTGGGGGTGTGTGTGTGTGTGCCTGAGGGTTTGGCCAGGGTATTAGCTGCAGCCATTGGACCTTGGGCTAAGCCCCACCGCTCCTTCCTCAGCCCTCACCCCAGCAAGGACAAGATGCTCAGCTCAGGAGAGCAGGAAAGGCCCATCAAGGCCTGTCCCCCTATTCCCAGGCCCAGCCCCCACATCCCCATACCTATTTGTTCTCACCTTGGACTTCAGCAGTAATGGAAAGCCAGGCTAGGTGTTTGCTTTGCGAGGGCAGAGGTCAGTGGCCCTGGCCTCTGCCCTTTTCCTGCCTAAGGGGAGCCTGGCCTTTGCACTGCTGGGGGGATAGGTGGGAGAATGATTACAAAGAGGATTGTGTCCTTCGTCCCTGGGAGTTGAGGGTGTGGGAAATGTAGGCTGGTCACTGCAGTGGTGGAGGGTGGGTGTGAGGCTGGGATGGGAATCACGGGGGAAATCCAAGGAACCCAGAGTGAAGGCTAGTGCCCGCAGTGCCTGGCTGCCTGGGGAACCAGCTGGAAGCCAAACTGGATAAACCAGATGTGGTGAACTGGATGTGCTACCGCAAAACAGAGGACTTCTTCACCATCTTTCTGGATATCACTATGTTCCTACCCCTTGGAGTAGACTGCTGGATCGATAACACCAGGTACGGGCCATCCTCTCCGCCCCAGCCCCCTCACCCTGCCTCTTGGTTGCTGACCTGCTGACTTTCCCATTGTCCGCAGGGTTGTCTACAACCGCAGCTCTGGGCGTGTGTCCAATGCCCCCGGTGTACAGATCCGTGTCCCTGGCTTTGGCAAGACCTACTCTGTTGAGTACCTGGACAAAAACAAGCTGGCAGGTGTGTGGCAGGGGGAAAGGTGGGGCTCCAGGCCGCGGTGGGCCTGTAGGAGCCATGGCCAGAGCCCCAATGCTGCTGCCTCCCCCACAGGTTACATGAACACCCTGGTGCAGAATCTGGTCAACAATGGCTACGTGCGGGATGAGACAGTGCGGGCTGCCCCCTATGACTGGCGCCTGGAGCCCAGTGAGTGTCTCTGCAGATGATGGGCTCGTGGCAGGGCCGGTGGCCCCTAACCCCCACTGCCCTGACCCAAGTCACCCTCCTCCCTCCACAGACCAACAGGAGGAGTACCACCAGAAGCTCTCTGGGCTGGTGGAAGAGATGTATGCTACTTATGGAAAGCCTGTCTTCCTCATTGGGCACAGTCTTGGCTGCCTGCACCTGCTCTATTTCTTGCTGCGCCAACCCCAGTCTTGGAAGGATCGCTTCATTGATGGCTTCATCTCTCTTGGGGCTCCCTGGGGTGGCTCCATCAAGCCCATGCTGGTCTTGGCCTCAGGTGAGTTCACCTGCATCCTGTGGTGGGATTGAGGGATGGAATAAAGCTGACCGGGGGCCTGTGCTCACAATGCCAGGTTGGGGGTGTGGTCTACCACCCATGGGGCATGGCCCTTGTCATTGGCCCCCCAAGAGTAGTGATCCTGGCCTGGACCATTAGAGTGGCTCCTGCCAAAATCAGTCTTAGTGATGAAAAAGTGAGAGTTTAACAGAAAATGAACCCAAGTAGTCTGGCTCACTATCCCAGGTTTGTTCCTGTAGTCTCAGGTCCTACCCACCCAGCTTTCTGCTGCCTCTGCTTCCAGGAGCTCCTTTGCCCAGGGATATGCCCTACTGAAGATTTGCCAAAGCCAGGGCCAGACCCTAGGAGCCCCTCCTGCCCTTCCCTGGGGAGTGGCATATTTACCACCTGTTGTGCACCCACTGTCTGCTGGGCCCAGCCAAACTCAGTCTTCCCTGTTGGGGAAGGAAGGAAAACCCTCTTCAGACTACATTAGTTAGTGTCAAATACAGACACGGTCTTGTGTCACCCTTCCTGACCCCTGTGCAGCGTAGACTACAGGGTCAACAGATACTTGACTGAGAACTCCCAGCATTATCCCCCACCTTTGACACATACACATCCATCCTCAGGAAAACACCCCCTGTCCTCCTTTGAGGCCCTACAGCTCTGCCTCACAGCAGTATCCGGGCTTATTTAATTAGGGGCCCAGTGCACGAATTCATGCACCTTGAAAGGAACTGTGAGCTGTGAGGCTGGGGTGGGCACAGGGGCGGGTCTCAGTGCATCCTCCGCCCCTCCCACCTCGCCCCTTCCCCCCTCCCCCGTCCTGTCTGCCTGCAGCCCTGCTCCTGCTGCCGCAGCTCCCATGCACTGACAGCGCTGGCCCCGCTTGCACCCACTGATGGCAATAGCAGGAGGAGGTGGAGAATCCCTCAGGGGTGATCAGGACCGGCGCTGGGCACTGGCAGTGGGTGCGAGTGCTGAGTGGGACCGCGGCACATGGGAGCAAAAAATTTTCAGTAACCACCAGAGGCTCGCCCCGATGACAGCAACTGGCGCCCCGCCTTGGTCTGGCGCCCCTGGTCACCTGCTCCACCATTCCGCCACGGCAGATGCCTGCCATGTTCTGCGCTCTGCCACCTGCTGCCGACGCCCGCTATGTTCCATGCATGCCCCCTGGTGGTCTGCGCACATCATAGCGACCAGTTGTTCAGTTCGGCCTGTTTGCATGTTAATATTAGCCTTTTACTATATAGGATAAGCACACATTAAGTACCTACTGAATGCTGCTGGCCTTGCTCTAGTCTGGCTTGGAGTCAATGTTTAGATTAGGCTGGGACAAAAATGAGCATCCAGCTGAGCTTGAGCTGGGCAGCAAGATGTAGGCCAGGGGCAGCCTTTTCTGGCTTCCTGCCCACCTTGCTCCATGTCCACAGGTGACAACCAGGGCATCCCGATGATGTCCAGCATCAGGCTGAAACAGAAGCAGCGCATAACAACAACGTCCCCCTGGATGTTTCCCGACTACCGGGTATGGCCTGAGGACCATGTGTTCATTTCCACACCCAGCTTCAACTACACAGGCCGTGACTTCCAGCGCTTCTTTGAAGACCTGTACTTTGAAGACGGCTGGTACATGTGGCTACAGTCACGTAGCTTGCTGGCAGGACTCCCGGCACCTGGTGTAGAAGTGTATTGTCTGTATGGCGTGGGTCTGCCCACGCCCCATACCTACATCTTTGACCATGGCTTCCCCTACACAGACCCCGTGAGCATGCTCCATGAGGATGGCGATGACACTGTGGCCACACGCAGCAGTGAGCTCTGTGCCCAATGGAAGGGCCTCCAGCCACAGCCTGTGCACCTGCTGCCTCTGAACGGGACAGAGCACCTCAACATGGTCTTCAGCAATCAGACACTAGAGCACATCAATGACATCCTGCTGGGTACCTACCGACATAGCACCTCTGTACCCACAGCTGCTAGCCCAGGGACCCCGCCCCCTGAATAAAGATCATCCTTTGCTGCTGTAAGCCTTGAGATCTTTGTTGTGGGTTGAGGGGGAGACTAGGGTTCACACACCAGGATTCATTATCAGCAGCTGCAGGCCTGGTGCCTTGTGGAGAATAGGGCAAGAGGAGCTTGGCTAAAACCTAGCATTGAACTAGCCATCCTGAGATGTACAGCTTCCCGCTCTCTTGCTTGAGCTCTTAAGGCAGCCTGTCTCTGTGCCTGCTTCTGCTCTGGGCATGGAGACAGGTCAGCTGCACACACAGCTGTGGGATGGGGGCACATGGAATCAAGGTTTTAGGATGGGTAAGATCTGAGCTGTCCCTCAGCTTTCAAAAGGGGAGGCAAGACCCCACCTCTAGACAGGACCTTTTGAGTGCAGGTGGGTGGCAGAAGTACAAAAGATTAGATTCTGGGGGAGTGACAGCCACTAATCAGATCATTTAGCTAATGAAGATTGAATTATTAATGGAGGCAAGTAGTCTGAGAAGGGTAACATGGGCCACTGAAAAGACTTGGGTTTGAGCCTAAGAGCAGTGTGCACTTGCTTTAACGAGGGAGAGTGTACCAGATTCCTTCTATGCAGGGTAGAGCTGCAGGGGAAGGTGGGCCAGGAAGTATGGGGAATCCAGGGAGGCCAGTGTAGTAGCCAGGAGACAGGATGCTAGCTGAGACTAAGCAGTAGTTAGGTGAAAGATGTGGATAGACAAAGGGTCATCTGGGAGGTGAAATAAGGCTTGGCCATGGGTTGAGCCCAGCATGCCTCCAAGCCACTAGATGGACAACCACCAGGCCCCTCTTGAGAGAGGAAAGACAGCATCTGAGATAAGGAAGATGAAAGGACCAGCATGATTGAGCCTCCATGTTGAGGTGTCTGGATAGGAAACAAAGGAACAAAAGACAGGCAGAAGTTGGGTAAAGGAGGGTAACTAAGGACAAAAGGCCAGGCCTTATGCTGCTGGGAGGCCTGTGATAAGGCAGACAGAGACCTGGCAAAGGGTCCAACAGCCTTAACGTGCTGGGACTTGAAGTTAGAGTTGGGATCAGAGGCAGAACTAGGGGCTCAGACTGGAAGGGGGAGGAGGAGCTGAACAATGGCCAGAAGGAAGGGGTTTGTCCCTTTGTTCGGAGGACCTAGGAGCATCCTGGAGAGCCAGGCAAGGTGCATCATCCTCTTCCCAAGCTGCTTGGGACCAGAGGTGAAAGTGAAAGAGATGCACGACAAGCCGGCGTCCTCTAAGTTAAGGTGAAAGCGAAAGCAGGAAGCGTCAGACGTGGAGCCCTGCAGAGAACAGGCCTCTGCTTTTCTTGCTCCCGGCTGGTCCCACTCCTTTCACCAGCGACCACCCAGTCCCTGACCATCCTACGATGCTGCAAACAGAGCTAGAACCCCGAGGGGGTTTCTCCTTCGAGAACTGCCAGAGGTGAGGTGGGGGATGGCTGGTCTGGAGCTGCCTGCACTCCCCGTCAGGAGCTGCCTGCACTCCCCGTCAGGTCGTCTGAGCGTGGGAGCCCCGAGGGCCCTGTATTCCTGGTGGCGAAGGGCGGAGGGTGCCAGGGGTGGGAGCACGTGAGAGGAAGATAGCCAGTGGTGGGCGGCTTGGATTCCCGGGCTTACCCCGGAGCTGAGGGCACCCGGGACGGAGTTGGGGATGTGAAGGGGGTCCCAGAAAAACCGAAACATGGGCCACTCTCTTCCTTTTCCAGAAACGCAGCCTTGGAACGCGCCCTCCCGGAACTGCGGGCCCCTCATGCCCGCAAGACCGGGACCACCATCGCGGGCCTTGTGTTCCGAGTGAGTGTGGGGTCGGGGCCGGGAGGCTTAGCCAGGCGGGCGGGGATGGGCAGGCCCTGAGCCAACAGCCTCCTTTCCCCTCCCCAGGACGGGGTCATCCTGGGCGCGGACACGCGGGCCACTAACGATTCGGTCGTGGCGGACAAGAACTGTGAGAAGATCCACTTCATCGCGCCCAAAATCTAGTGAGAACCCCCAGCCCCGTTCTACCCCACAAGAACCGCACCCCTAGTTCCCATCCCCTACCCCACCCCCC
>NW_005368569.1:1404688-1407881 GCF_000412655.1 Myotis brandtii | reverse complement strand
GGAGTAGCCGCGGACGCCGAGATGACCACGCGGATGGCGGCGTCCAACATGGAGCTACACGCGCTGTCCACGGGCCGCGAGCCCCGCGTGGCCACGGTTACCCGCTTTCTGCGCCAGAAGCTTTTCCGGTGCAGAGGGCGGGGCTAAGATGGGCCTGGGGAGGGGCCGTTGCGGGATGGGCGGGGCTGAGGAGGTGGTACGGGGAGGGGGCGGGGCTGCGAGGTCCCGGGATACCGGAAGAGGCCAGCCTGAGGAGCTGGGCAAGGGAAGGAGCGCTGTCAGTCAGAGACGCCCGGTCACCGGAAGAGGCGGGGCTCCGGTCAGGAGGAGTGTAGTGAGTGGGGCCTGGGTCCCAGTGCTTGCGAATGACCACGCCCACTCCGCGCCCAGGTACCAGGGCCACATCGGTGCTTCGCTGGTCGTGGGCGGCGTAGACGTGACCGGACCGCAGCTCTACAGCGTGCACCCCCACGGCTCCTACAGCCGTCTGCCCTTCACGGCCCTGGGTGAGCGGTTCTGCGGGTCCCCACGCACCCCGCCCCTGGGACCCGTTTGCCCTGCGTTGGGCGGCCAGCTTACCTTAGATGCCCCTTCTGCCTGCAGGCTCCGGCCAGGACGCGGCCCTGGCGATGCTGGAGGACCGGTTCCAGCCGAACATGACGGTGAGCGACACCTGACCCCCACTATGTGGTCATGGGTGGGAAGTGCACCCGGGAGCTGGGGGAGCGTAGAGGGACCCTGGCCTGGTCTAGAGGTCAGGGAAGGCTTCTCAGAGGAGGCGGCGACTGAAAGGAGACCGAGGGGGCCGGTGGAGTGAGGGTAGAGGAGTGCTGTTTTCCAACAGACCACCGTCAGCGCCAAAGTGTTAGGCTGCCTGGAGAAGTCAAAGCTCGGAGAGGACTGGAGCTGAGGGAGGAAGTGGCAGGTGGGGTCTGGAGTCTGCATTTTGTTAGGGGTGGGAGGGAAAGGGATGAGGTAAGACCCAGAAAGAGAAAGATCCGGTGGATTGGGGGCTAAGACACGTTGATTGGGTGGATAGGCCGCTGGAATCAGAGCCAGGAAAGTGACTCAGAGAAGTTTGTAAAGATGGGGACAGTGGGCAGTGGGAACAGGAAGGGGAGAGGGAAGCAGACCAGGGAAGGGGAGTTTGGAGTGGAGATGGGGTAGAGGGGGAGAGAGGAGTTTGGGTGTGAGCAAAGGATAAGCAGTCTGGGCTTCACGATTAACAAAGCCCCCAGGCTGTAGCCTGCGGGTGATGCCAGAAGAGTCCATCAGACCTCACACACACATCGCCACAGCTGGAGGCCGCGCAGGGGCTGCTGGTGGAAGCCATCACTGCAGGAATCCTGGGTGACCTGGGCTCCGGGGGCAGTGTGGATGCATGTGTGATCACGGGGACCGGCGCCAAGATGCTGCGAACACTGAGCTCACCCACAAAGCCCATAGAGAGGTGGGAGCAAGGGAGATGTGGGACCACAGGGGAGGATGGGCTGTAGCAGGGAAGGTTGGGGGCTGCAAGAGGACAGGCCACATGATGGGCCTATATTGAGAGGCCATTTCTCCTCCATCCCAGGCACACCCAGTACCTCTTTGCCCCTGGGACCACAGCTGTCCTGTCCGAGACAGTGAAGCCACTGCCCCTGGAGCTGGTGGAGGAAACCGTGCAGACCATGGAAGTGGAGTGAAGTAAGCTGAAGCTTAGAGCTTGGAACAACAGGGAATAAACGCAGAAAATAGACACCTGAACAGATGGCTATGTTGTTCTTGGGCAGAGGGTACGAGCAGCTAGCAGGGATCTGTGGCTAAGGTATCCCTGCAGGAGCCACTCCCTCCTACGGCTCCAGTGTCTGGTCTAAGAGGTGCCCTTCAACTCATCACCCTAGGCATCTACCCTCCTCCAGAACCTCAGCTCTGGCAAGCATTGAAGACTCAAGGTGGAGCCCTAGCTGGTTTGGCTCAGTGGATAGAGCGTCGGCCTGTGGACTGAAGGGTCCCGGGTTCATGTCTGGTCAAGGGCACATACCCGGTCTCAATCCCCAGTAGGGGGTGTGCAGAAGGCAGCCAATCAGTGATTCTCTCTCATCATTGATGTTTCTGTTTCTCTCCCTCTCCCTTCCTCTCTGGGGAAAAACACACACAAAAAAACTCAAGGTGGAAAGCCCCACCCTGACTCCACACCATAGAAGTCTGCCTACCACTCCTACACCTTGCTCTTACCCTGTAGTCCATTGGGGACTGTTGTAAAACCCAAAAGTCCCCCAAGTACTGCCCTCACTTAGAGCCTTTGCCTGGCTCATTGGTAGCCCAGGACAAAGCCTACATCTCTCAGTCAAGCCCCCTTCCCCACCGGATGCCACTGAGGGCAAAAGTGCTGATAGAGGCCCTAGCCGGTTTGGCTCAGTGGATAGAGCATTGGCCTGGGGACTGAGGGGTTGCGGGGTCGATCCTCAGTAAGGGGCATGCAGAAGGTGGCCGATCAATGAGTCTCTCCCATCATTGATGTTTCTGTCTCTCCCTCCCTTCCTCTCTGAAATTAATATCTACACTAATAAAAGAGAAACATGGTAATTGGCGTACGAGCTACCCTTCCCATTGGCTAATCAGCATATCCTTATGCAAATTAACTGTCAGCCAAGATGGCGGCCGGCAGCCAGGCAGCTGGAAGCGAACATGAGGTTTGCTTGCTGCAGTGACTGCGGACTCCAACCCCCGCCTGACTTGACGGCCTCTGAGCTACAACTCTAAGAAACTATGTACTATGTTGCAAATGTAGTAGCTAAACAAAACCCCAGAAATCAGCTTTCAGCCAGCCGGGATCTCAGAGCTAGAGTTATACATTGTTTCGATTATAGCAGCGGAAGCCTCAGAGCTAGAGCCAGAGCTAAAGCTGGCCCAGAATAAAAAAAAGAAAACAAGGAGCGGTTGGGAGCTTCAGTCAATTGCCAGCCTGAAAGCAGCCCTCAGCCCCTCACCCAGACTGGCCAGGCACCCCAGTGGGGACCCCCACCCTGATCCAGGACACCCTTCAGGGCAAACCAGCCGGCCCCCAGGCCTCTATCCTATATAGTAAAAGGGTAATATGCCTCCCAGCACTGGGATCAGCGGAGCCGCGAGGCCTCCTGGCACTGGATCAGCGTGACAGGGGGCAGCGCCCAAACCCCCTGATCGCCCTGCAGCTCTGTGTGTGACAGGG
>NW_005368569.1:1397610-1401093 GCF_000412655.1 Myotis brandtii | reverse complement strand
CGGCCCTACTCTGTGCGTGACGGGGGGAGCTCCCCAACCCCCTGATTGGCCCTGCTCTGTGCATCACAGGGGGTGGCCCCTCAACCTCCCCATCGACCCTGCCTTGAGTGTGATAGGGGGCGGTGCCCCAACCCCCCAATCAGCCCTACCCTGAGCGTGACTGAGGGTGGCATCGCAACCTCCCAATCCGCCCTGCTCTGTGCATGACAGGGGGGAGCTCCCCAACCCCCTGATTGGCCCTGCTCTGTGCATCACAGGGGGTGGCCCCTCAACCTCCCCATCGACCCTGCCTTGAGTGTGATAGGGGGCGGTGCCCCAACCCCCCAATCAGCCCTACCCTGAGCGTGACTGAGGGTGGCATCGCAACCTCCCAATCCGCCCTGCTCTGTGCATGACAGGGGGGAGCTCCCCAACCCCCTGATTGGCCCTGCTCTGTGCGTGACAGGGTACGGAGCCCCAACCCCCCTGATGGGCCCTGCTCTGTGTGTGACAGGGGGCAGTGCCCCAACCCCCTGATTGGCCCTGCTCTGTGCATCACAGGGGGTGGCCCCTCAACCTCCCCATCGACCCTGCCTTGAGTGTGATAGGGGGCGGTGCCCCAACCCCCCAATCAGCCCTACCCTGAGCGTGACTGAGGGTGGCATCGCAACCTCCCGATCTGCCCTGCTCTGTGCATGACAGGGGGCAGCGCCCCAACTCCCCAATCAGCCCTGCTCTGAGCCCGACCAGGGGCTGCACCTAGGGATTGGGCCTGCCCTCTGCCACCCGGGAGCAGGCCTAAGCCAGCAGGTCGTTATCTCCTGAGGGGTCCCAGACTGCAAGAGGGCACAGGCCGGGCTGAGGGACCCCCCCTTCCCCCCCGAGTGCACAAATTTTTGTGCACCGGGCCTCTAGTATATAATAAAAAAATAAAGTGCTGATAGAGGAGCTGCTCCCTGATTCCAAGGGCAAGTTCTCACAGAGCACTCCTCACCCCGTTACACCTTTAGCTGTGAAACCCCTCCAAAGCCAGGCACATCTGAGGTGCTAACATGAAGTTGGGTTATGAGTAGGGACATTGGCTCCAAGTTTCTGGGCTGACAGGGGTTACAGTGCTCTTGTGGGGACATATGACACAACACATTTATCCAACAAATCTTTGCAGAGCACCCACTGTGTGCTAGGCCCAGGTGCTGAGTGCTGGTAGCAGCATCCTGCCCTCAGAATGGCTGAGCTCCATTGGAGCTTTGCAACTGCCTTACCTCTTGGGGAGGGTCTACTCTAGGCTGGACATCTATGGACCCCTGATTGTGCTCTCCCCCCCTCCACATTTTATTATGAATATTTTAAGACATAAAACTTGAAGAATTGTACACTAACAACTATATATCCACCACAGACTTTACAATTAATATTTTATCTGCTTTACCACATATCTATCCATCCAGCCCCATGTTTAACCATTAACTCACATTTTAAACTGTTCTCTTGAATAGTCGAAACTCTTACACCCCCTAGGAGACCAGCCAACTTACCCACTGCAGCTTTGCACATAGGGGCCTCTCCTCTCTCTTGGTTCAAACTGGACAACAAACAGGCTGTAGACACCAGGGCTTGCTCACATGATCCCCAAGGCATGGAGGTTGTCAAGAGATTTAATGACTGTTACCCTTCTACCAGCATCCTCTGTACAAGGTTGGGCAGTCACCAAGAGTGCACACCTTGCCCTCCTTTGCTCCAGTCCCTTCCCAGGCATCATCTCATCATTAAGAGTGTGGTCTTCAGCCCTAGCAAGTTTTGCTCAGTGGTTAGAGCGTTGGCCTGTAGACTGAAGGGTCCTGGGTTAGATTCTGGTCAAGGGCACGTACCTCGGTTGCTGGCTCCCAGCCCTGGTTAGGGGCATGCAGTAGGCAACCAATCAATGTCTCTCTCACATCGGTGTTTCTGTCTCTCCCTCTCTATTCCACTCTCTCAAAAAATCATGGAAAAAACATCCAAGGGTGAAGATTAAAAGAAAAAAAGAGTGTGGTCTTCAGAGCCAGACAGATGAAGGTTTGGGTCCAACCACACCATGTGCTGGTGGGAGAGTCACCATCTGTGATTCCTGTTCTAAAATGAGGAATGATTCACAACTTGCTAGAACCCGTCCTGGCCACATGACCCTGGCTCTCTGCTGGTACAGCTGGACATTCCCTCCACCAGTCAGGAACACTCCTGGGTGCTGAGCAGGCTTCTCTGAGTCTGGTGCCTGTGATAGGCCTGGGAAACTTCCCTGATCCAGGCCACCAGCTGGTCACCATAGACCTAATTTAACCATAACTCCTTAAGACCCATTGCTCAGCCCTTGGGATGTGAAGTCAGTGGTTCAGATAGTCAATCAGAGGCCAGGTTTTAGGGGATTGAGGGGGTATGAAACCCACATCTGGGCTCCTTCTGATAAGTCCAGGCCTGGACTGAGGACCTTGGCCCAGAGAGACCTTGCTCCAGAAGAGAGCGTGGGACAGGGCTGTGCCCATACAGCTGGCCTGGCCTCATGCCTGGGACTTTAGCCCAAGGACAAGGAGATCCATAAAGCCAGGCCCATCTCAGCCTCATGCCTGCCACAATGCTGCTGCTCAGTCTGACCCTTACCCTGACCCTGCTCGGCTCCTCATGGGGTGAGTAGGCCTGGACCAGCCCCGGGTTCCAGCACCAGCTCAGGCTTCCTGCCCAGGGGGCCAGGCTGGCTGGAAGGAAGGCAGGTGGACAGAGTGGGTAAAGGAAAAAGGATGTGCCAAGACCATGAGGAAGCAAGAGGTGGACAGGAGTTCAGTCCAGGCCCAGGAGCTAGAGAAGGTGTAGGAAGCTGAGAAGTGAAGGATGGATTGTAGTTTAGGAAGAACCTTCTGGCTGCATGGAGCATGGAGTGGGTAGAGAGGCCAGGATATTATCCTAGGGGTCAGGAAGACAAGTGGCCTGGGCTGGAGGGTGGGGACGGAATTGGGGAACGGTGGGGAGTACGTTGGAGAAATGGAGAGTGGACAGCACTTGGGGACTGGTTGGGTGGGAATGACTGGAAATGTGCAGGGGCCCAGAAGGAGCTCAGGGTGAAAAGGGATAGTGATGAGTCCTCTGGATTTGGACCCCTCTGGGGTGCAAAGCTGAGGGCATCTGGAAGGAGGATGGGGGAGAGGTGGGCTGGAGTGTAGAAAACAGGTCCTCACCAACCCAATCGCCAGGCTGTGGCATTCCTGCCATCAGACCGGCACTGAGCTTCAACCAGAGAATTGTCAACGGGGAGAATGCAGTGCCAGGCTCCTGGCCCTGGCAGGTGTCCCTGCAGGTACATGCACCCTGGGGGTGGGACAGGATCCCAGGTGCTTCACGCCTAGGCAAAACCTGAGTTCCCCTCCCATTTCTGATCCCTGACCCCAGGATAAAAACGGCTTCCACTTCTGCGGTGGTTCCCTCATCAGCCCGTCCTGGGTGGTCACTGCTGCCCACTGCAATGTCAGGTGAGTGCTT
>NW_005368569.1:1374737-1397482 GCF_000412655.1 Myotis brandtii | reverse complement strand
GCCCACCTCTCCCCACTTCCTTCCTCTAGATGCCCCTCTCTTATTGCTTTGCCCTCCCTGTGGCTGCTTAACCCCACTCTCACTGCAGCCCTGGCCGTCATGTTGTTGTCCTGGGCGAGTACGACCGATCATCCAACTCTGAGCCTTTGCAAGTTATGTCCATCGCGCGGGTGAGTCCCTGGGTTGCAGACTGGGGAAGGAAGAGTGAGCAGTACAGGTGGGTGGGCTCTGGGGATGAAGAATTCAGGGCCTTCCCTGGCCTAGCCCCCTCAGCACCCATCAACTCTGGGGGCCTGTGCTCACCCCATCCAATATGGCCCTTTCTGGCTCCACAGGCCATCACACATCCATATTGGAACCCCACCACCTTCAACAATGACCTGACACTACTGAAGCTTGCCTCCCCAGCCAAGTACACAGCACGCATCTCACCAGTTTGCCTGGCTTCCCCAAATGAGGTGTTGCCTACAGGCATCAAGTGTGTTACCACTGGCTGGGGCCGCCTCAGTGGCACAGGTAGGAACTTGGGCCAAAGATCTGGGTGGGAGAGCTAGAGTGGGGACAAGTCACTTAGGGCCTAACCACCCCCTCCTGGCACACAGGCAATGTGACCCCAGCACGCCTGCAGCAGGTGGCCTTGCCCCTGGTCACTGTGAGACAGTGCCAGCAGTACTGGGGCTCACGCATCACCGACTCCATGATCTGTGCAGGCGGCTCAGGGGCCTCCTCGTGTCAGGTGAGCACTAGCACCGTCCTGTCCTCTGCACTGTCCTTTGACACACACACACATACACACACCCCCACCTCCTCTGCTGACTTCTCCCCTCTCCTTCCCTCAGGGTGACTCCGGAGGCCCTCTTGTCTGCCAGAAAGGGAACACATGGGTGCTTACAGGCATTGTCTCCTGGGGCACCAGCAACTGCAATGTGCGCGCACCTGCCATGTATACTCGGGTGAGCAAGTTCAGCACCTGGATCAACCAGGTCACAGCCCAAAACTGAGCCTACCCACAGGCCACTTCCCTTTAATCCAATAAAGACTCCAAACTCTGTTCTCTTGTGTTATCTCGTCTGTCCTCCTGGCTGGGGTGGGGAGAGGTCTATCCCCACGTGGTCTTTCGGCATGGCAAGTGTTGAGAGATCAGGATTTTCCCAGACTGGGCCCCCCTGTCCCTCCTCCTGGGTGACCCCTTGGTCCACAGAAAGGAGCCTGGGCTGTTGGAATGGGCAGCCTTCCCTGAGGAGGGCAGCCTGTTTATTGTACAGAGGATACATTTACAAATTGAGTACACAAAATAAATAACTGCACATTCTCCACCCACAGTCCATGGCATGAAGGCCCGTCTCCAAACTCCTGTCCTACCTTCAGGACCAGGCCTATCCTGGGCAAAAGAGGAAATAATTCCCCAGGGCTTCAGGCCCCCAGAGGCACTTGGGAAAGTCAGGGGAGGTCTGAGGCCATGGGGCTTGGGCTCTCCACTGCCTTGAACCAGGGGCACTGGGGGCAGAAGGAGGGGGTGTATAAGGCACAATCGACTTGGCCCAGAATGATCTCTTTGGCTTGGTATTCCACTGGAGGTGGCACATGCAGAAAGAGGAGGGCCTGGCCCATGGCTACCACTGGGAGGAACTGAGTGAGGGCCAAACCCTCCCTGTTGGCAGGGGCCCTGCAGTCTAGCTAAGGCTAAAGCTGGGCCCTACACACTGAAAGCAGCTGTGCATGGAGGGGGCTTGGGTTCCAGCCCAGTTTGTGGTGGGGGAAGGCACAATGACTGACATGGGAATGGTCTGGCTCAGGCGTCTAGGAAAGCAGCCACCTAATTCCACTCACCTCCCGCAGGGGCTCCCTCCAACCTGAGATTCAGTGGGGCTCAGACTGGAAAGGTAATGCTGTGAAAGGAAGCGGGGACAGGCTGCACTGGGCAAGGCCAGCTGTGAGAAGGCCAGTGCCCCAGGCGCTCAGGGTTCAGAGGCAGATCACACAGTTTGGCTAAGTTCCAGGGGGAGCTGCGTAGAAGCTCAGCAGAAGGGGAGTGTAGAGCAGCCCAGAGACCCTCCCTCAATGCAACAGCTCCTTCCTCTTGAAGGCTGAAGGGTGAACATGGTGGTCATTCCTAGGCTGCCTATACTCATGCCAGACACTAGATGGCGCCTTAATGCAGCTGCAGAGGAGGGAATAGCAGAGCCTAAAGGAAAAGGGCAATGGGAAGTACCAAGGGTAGAACCAGGGCTGGCACTGGAGCCCTGATGGGGCTTTCCCTAGGAAGCCCCTGCCCTCTGCCTTGGCCCAGGTGCCTCCATCACCCAGGTAGCAGCAGTGGGGCTCCCTTTAATGTCCCACAGTTGGGAAGGAGGCACCTGGAGAACAGACTATGCATCCAAGGGGGAGAGGGAGACAATGGTTGGCTCTGCAGAGGAGGCACAGTCAGAGCGGTTGGAGCCTAGAGCACGCCTGCTACCAATAGGGCCACACAGTCCAGAAGGACCCAATTCCATGCCATGGCCCTACCACCAGAGATCCTGGCAAGTCCTAGGACCAGGAGTGGTCCTTGGAGTCTCCATGAAGGAAGACAGACCTTGGCTGGGAGGTGGGGGGCTGCTTATACTTACCCAGGGGCTGAGAGTCCAGCCAAGGCACAGGCTTTGTGCCTACCTGGACCTCTCACTGGGGTATAATCATGAAGATCAGAATGCCATGGAATGTGGGGGGCCGGGCAGGAAGGTAGGTAGAGGAAAGGGGGGTTCCAGAAATAACTGTCCCAATGACACCCTCTACCTGGCACTGCATGCCCTTTTGGTCTGAGGAAGAGCCAAGGGTAAGGGGTGAAGGAGAATGAAGGCCGGGTCCTACCCTTTTCCCCAACTTGTACCATAGCAATTACCCACCAAAAGGAACATCAGTGCCAGGCCAGGCTCCAAGTTCAGGGGGCTCCCAGCTCCATTCTGTCACACTAGGCCCAGGTGAGGATGGGGACTGCTGAAGGCACAGAGAAGGGGCTGGGACCATTCACCTCCCACTGGCCATACAGGCCTATCACCAGAGAGGGCACAGGGCCCAGATGGCACAGCAGTGTGTGACAGGCTGGAACCATGCCATGTCTCTACCACTGGCAGGCAGCTCAGCCATTGTACTGCTGCTGGTAGCGCAGGTTGAGCTCCCGCAACTCCCGCTCTCGCACACGGCGTGACTTGTTGGAGCGTGTAGAGCGGCTAGAACGTGTAGACTGGGCAGATTTGGTGCTCTGGCAGCGTGAAGAGGCGCGTTTGAGGAGGTTCTGGGAGATGGAGCGGTGCAGATTCTTCATGGACGAAGAGGCTGCCATGCTCACCACCCACGGGTGCCTCAGGGCCTGCAGTGCAGTCATACGGGCGCCAGGGTCCACTGTCAGCAGGCGGTCAATGAAGTCTTTGGCCAGGTTGGATACACTGGGCCAGGGCTAGAGGCCAAGGACAAGCATTAGAGCGAGAGCACTCAACACTGCCTTCTCCATCCCAACAATGCTACCACCACAGCATTCAGACCTGTCAGTGTACGCACTCTCCTCTCACTGCCTGGTTCCTCCCACGAAGAACATTCTGGGCCTCCCTTCCAAGGAGAAGGATCTTCCCCCTCCCCAGGGAGCAAACTTCTAAGGGTCCCTGGACTCAAAGCCTGGCTCAGGGAGGTGGGCCCTGTCAAGAGCCCCCACACCCTAGTCCAGAACCACTATATCTCAGGGGGATTTAAAGAGAAAGACCCAATCCTTCCTCCATATCCTGAGCCAGACTCTATAATTTTTTTTTTCAAGAGAACAAGTCCACTTTTATTTATTTCGTTTTCAATATGTTTAAATCCTTGAGGCATGCAGCATTACATGGATTCTGTGTCCAATGTCCTTAGCAGGTAGGCTGCTTTGATATCTGGCATGAACCATGCCACTGTTTCCATGAGCATGAGTTATCTTTCCCCAGATTACGCTGGTTTTGTTCTGTTTGCCACCAGGAGTCACTGTGTTGTTCTTTCTTGTACACATAGCACATCTCTTGCCTAGAGAGAATTCAGTTTCATCTCAAGTATAAACACCTTTAATTTTAAGAAGAGCTGCATGTCCCCTCTTGTTCTGAAGACCCCACTTACAGCCAGCAAAAATGGCCTTGGACCACAGCCTTTCAGACATATTTGTCCTTTTAGAAGTCCTGTTCCCAGCAGGCCTTGACAGGCTCCAAAAGCCACACTCAAGCTCTAATCCCTGGAATTGTCCAGGCCACTTAGAGGTGACCTTCCTAGCCCTTAAAGAGAGGGTCCACCCTCCCTTCAACTGACAAAGTGGTGGTGGGCAACCACAACAGGCCCAACACCAAGCATCAGCCTCCCAGCCATGGGAAGAAAAGGAAACAATTGAAAGAAACTGGATTTCTCCATCTGCTATGAGGAAAGGGGGTTCCTGCAGGCCAGCCAGGGACCAGACCCTGCTTAGGGGCACTCTACCGTCTGCATGACCTCTCTAAGCACGCAGGGGCTCCTGGCAGTGCTCTGCACCAGCCTCATGTTAGTACGTTCTGTTTCCAGGGAGGAACAGCACAAAGCCTGCTCTGCCACACATACTCTCATGGCTGCCGCATCTCAGTCATAACACCAGGCAGCTGTCCATCTCAGGGGCTCAGCCTGCACAACCTGTCTTTACCTGGGTGAATCCTTAGGTTCTTAGGATAAAGGACACTTGCTCAGACTCCCTCTTAGCCCTCAGTACTAAGCAATTATTCCAGCGATTTAAAGTTCATTTTTTTCATTAGACCAGATGAGTTGGATGAGCCCCAGTGCCTGGTGCTGGGTATACAGGAGGTCCTCAGTAGGGTCAGTGAGTAAACAACCCATGAAGAGCGACTGATGGGTCCCCTCCCTAGAGCTGCTTCCAGGCCATAAGGCTCAGGCAGGTAGGGACCAGATGCCCTGGGCCCTCCATCCCCTCTGCTGGAGGAGGGCAGACACAGCACTGCCCCAAGTCCCAGCATCTCCGGGGGCACTTCGGCATGGGCTGATGCTCCACCAAAGGGTGGGTGTCTAGGGCCTTTGCTGAGCCTGTGGCAGATAACCATCACCCTCCTTCCTGCCAGGTGAGATCTGCCTGTTCCACCGCAGAGTGCCCTTCACGTGGAGAACCCTAAACACACTCTTGAGAGGGCACAGGAAAATCTGAGAGCCCACATTCAGGGCAGCTCCATGCCCATTCGCAGACACAACTAAACAGTGACTATCGCTGCCCCCAGTTGGGCTCCCTGGACTTCCAACTCCTCCCCCATGCCCCTCTCCACTACTGTACAAGGGTGGGGTAGGGAGAACACTCATCCAGGGTCCTGAAGAAGGGGCAGGGCTACTTGCAGCTGCTATCCTTATTTGCCCTTTGGAGGCAAATCTCCACTTTTACTGAGCTGAACTGGAAGACAGTAACAGAGAGACAATATTTCTAAACAGCCACCTAACAGGGTCCTTCCTCCTCAACAATGGGCCAGCTCCCAGAGTTTCCCGGGGAGAGGGATACTGGCCCTCAGGAGGAGGTGAGCAGTCGGGGCCTCAGGAACATGCAGCACAGGGAGGCCCACACATACCTGCGAAGAGCAGTGAGGGAGAGCAGGGAGCAATGGCCTTCCCACACAGGAAGCCTGGTCCACATTTCCCTACAGGCCTCCAATACTGAGGCCAACATGCTGGGTGACTGGACTGTGCAGTTGTTGCCACAGCAGCTTTTGGCTCAGACTTCAAGAAAGCCCCATGGCTTGCTGCTGCCACCTGAACACAAGGAGCCAATGTGAGGGGCCAGCCAATCCAAACCACAGGCACTCACTAAAGCCCCTGTCACTCATTTGAGATGGAAAGAAGCAGGCACAATGGACCGCTGATGGACCCAGCAAATCTAGAGCTGAACAGGTTGGGTCATGGGAATACCAGGGCTGCACTACCATCTTTTATGGTCTCCAAGAAAAGGAGTAATCACTGGGGAACACAATGTAGCTCAGCTTGGCCTGTTGGTGGGATAGCCCAAGAAACAGCAGGAAGCATGGGCTAGCCAAACAGGGCTAACACATGAATTCTGCCCTTGCCTCTTGGTCCAGCCAAGACAAAAGAGGGGCAACTCCTTTGCAGATGAAAGAAGAAATAGTTGCAAAGCTGGACTCACAAGCCAAGAACTTGAACATGGATGGATTGGAGACATTTCCAACCAAGGCCCCCTGCAGCTCTAATGCAGTCTTAGATAGGCCTCTCACCAGACCCGCCCTGTGGGCTTAAGCATCTCTATCTCCAGAGTAGCACAGGCACACACTGGGCATCGACCCCTGCTTAGTGCCAAAGTGAGTCAGATTGATCTGCTCCTCCAACTCCCCCAAACACTCGCCTCTCCAATTACTTGTGTACGTGACGCTGTGTGCAGAATGCTGATGGACTCATTTGTCTGAGGGCCAGCCCAGCCCTCTCCGGCAGGCCCCAGTTCTCCCCATTTTTGAGGCACTGTGAGTAGCTGGGCCATGTGGGTCCCCCGAGCCAATATGATTCAAGCCATGCTGACCTGAAAACCAGGCTGTGCCAAAGGCACCCAGCCTAACCCTCATACACTGAGGAACTAGCAGTGGGAAGTCAGGCAAATGGAATACAGGAAGGTGGTCCTCACTCAGCGCACTGATGAGGGAGCAGGGCTCAGGTTGACTTCTAGAAATGGGGCCCCTGGGAGCCCTGCTGAAGTCTCCAACAGGTCTCAGGAAGGAAAAGCAAAGCTTTCCACACTCCATGGCCATGATTCTGGCCCTAAGTCCAATTCAGCACCTCCTAAGAAAGCGTTCAACACCTACAGACCACCCCACCTCCTTCCTCAACATGCCTGAGCCTCTGGAAACACATGAGTATGTCTGTCAGCCTATGACTGACTGGCTGGGAAGTATTCTGGGCATAAGAAAAATAAAAATGATTAAACAGTTATGCCCTTGGGTTTCCACAGCTCTAACTGTTGGCTCTGGGTAAAGAATAGAACTCTCAGCTCAGTATACTTGGGCCTAGATCAGGAACACGAATAGGCCTCAGGTGGCTAACAGGAGGGAGAGGCCCCAGGTACCACCTGGTCAGTCTCCCAGAGACTTCCACCCATTTCTGGGCTGACATGGGGCACAGGGCAGGGAAGAAAATGTTAAAATGTCAGTCTGCCTTGCCTCCAGACACTCAGGCCTCCCTCTGCTATGGAATCAGAGGACAGCTATAATACCCAGGATGACAGCCTACACCCTCCTTCCCACAGGTCTCTCATGAGCTGTGTGGGTAGGGAATGGGCTCTGTCCTGACGAAGGGCATCACCTCCACCCTGGCTCTGACCATCAAGTTGGCTGCCCTTCTCCCTAGTCCGTAGCCTCCAGAATCCTTGTTCCCTGGTAGTCAGGGTAGCTACTACTGATACTGTCACAGCAGAGAAGCTAACAGGGGCCAGAGGAGGGACCTCTCCCTCGGGCACTTCCTTACCATCTTTAGCCTCCTCAACCCCCTGCTCCTGATGGGAGCCCAACTCTCCCTTCAGAGGGAGGCACCAAATCACAACGGGGTTTCCACTCCAGCTTGAGCCCCTTTTACTTGCTCTTCCTTTAATGTCACAAGGGCCTGGCAAGAACATTACCCAAGCCATACAGCGGCCTCACCTGGAGTTCAAGGGCTAAGGAGACAAAGGATGGCCTTGGCTGCAGAGAGAGGAGGAAGCTTGCTGCTTTTTCCCAGCAGCAAACCCCGCTCACGGGGCTTTCCCTAAACTCCTCTGGCAGGCAGGTCTGACCACTCTCAAGCGAGGCGTGAGAAAGATCTGGTGTCTCCTCCAAATAGCTTCTGGGTGACAGATTAAAATGTTAGGCTGCAAGCTCAGCAACCGTGTTCTAGTTCTACCTTCTCTATGTGACCTTAGAGAAATCACTGCCTCCTCACCTTTAATGTGAAGGAGCTAAATGCAATGAATTCTAAGTCTCTTCCAGTTTCTAAAGTTCTAAATTTTAAGAAGATAGCTCTCCATCTTTTTCCTCACTTGGTTGTGTGTGAGGAAAAGAAGCATGGCATCTAACATTTAAGCCGAATTGACCTCTTGACCTGTATGGGCTCTTTTCCAGTCTATGATGACTCTGGGGAAGGTTCCCTGGCAGAGAAGGCAGCCCCACCAAAGAGCTGCTAGGGGAAGGAAGGGAAAAAAGAAGACAGGGCTTTGCTCCCATGACTCAGTTCTTCCCTCAGCTTTGTCTCAAAATGTATTTTCAGACTCAGCATTCCCACTCTCAAAGGCCTCCTTCCTGTACTTACGTGGGCCTAAATGAGAGCAGAGAAAAGGGCACAGAGGAAATTCTGGAAAATGGAGCTTCAGGTTTACGCAAGAGAACAGAACTATTAGTATGACAAGAACAGCACACACTGATGTTGCCCACGAGGAAAAGTGTTTGGAAAGCTGCAGCAGAATTCGGCACTCTGTAGCAGTGGAACCAGCATCACCTCCTCTGGTCAAGACACTCACCATTGCAGTGCCTGGGCTTCCCCCACCCTGGGATCCAGCAGGGGGTGGGTGGGGGCAGAGCAGCAGAAAAGAGAAGGACATTGGGGAGGAGAGCCTGAGGGGAGAAAAAGAAGGAAGATAATAGAGTTGTTGTTTTTTTAATGTTTACATTGATTTTTAGAGAGAGAGGAAGAGAGATGGATAGAGAGATAGAAACAACGATGAGAAAGAAACACTGATCAGCTGCCTCCTGCATGCTTCCTACTGGGAATCGAGTCGGAAACCTGGGCATGTGCCTTAAGAATCGAGCTGCCACCTCCTGATTCATGGATCCAGCCACACTATCCGGGCGATAATAGAGTTTTAAAAAGAGGCAGAGGCCCTAGCCGTTTTGGCTCAGTGGATAGAGCGTCGGCATGTGGACTGAAGGATCCCGGGTTCGATTCTGGTCAAGGGCACATGCCCGGGATGCTGGCTCGATCCCCAGTAGGGGTTGTGCAGGAGGCAGCCAATCAGTGATTCTCTCTCTTCATTGATGTTTCTCTCTCTCTCTCTCCCTTTTCCTTTCCTCTCTGAAATAAATACAAATAAATTTTTTTAAAAAAGAGGCAGAGAATGAAGATAAAAATAAAATGAGAAAAGACATGACAACTTCAAGGTTAGTAAAGCTGTATTCTGAAATTTGAGAAGAACAACAAAATGAAATCTTGTGCCTCCACCTGTCCCTGCCCAGAGTCCACAAAGTGAAGGAAAGATGCTCTGGGCTCGATGTGGAATCAGGGGGATGTTGCCAACCTGTGCCAACAACCGAGGAATGTCTGCTTTTTACAATGACCTGAAGCAGCCCTGGAAGGTTCTAGATTTCAGAGCCTGCTGCATAGTGGTTTCTTCTATTTCCACCCATGGGTTCTACTGAGGCCAAGTGGTTTCCAAGGCCTAAACAGGTGTAGTTTTTTTTAAACTTCTAATTCTAATTAGAATTCTAATTTCTGAGAGTTTGGAAGCCTGATGGCTATTAGCAAAGCACTCACACTATGGCCTCTGCCCCCAGAGGTCTGTGCCCCCGGAACTCTGGTACACTGGACTCAGCTCAGGGCAGGCACTTGGTCAACACGGGGTAGCAAGATGAGTGAAGAGATAAAGGTGCCAGCTTTCTGTCCAAACCACACTGGAGTGGGGATCAAGTCTAGGGACCAAACTTGCATCAAGAGACAGACAAACCAAGGCCAGGCAGGCATGCATGAGAAGAGTGACCTTCTGTGATGGGAGAACTGACTGAGGACAGAGAGCCTGGAAAGCCACTGGGGGTGGGGGGATGGGCCAGCGCTTCCAGCTCAGTGTGGGCAGGAGGGGAGGCCATCAGCAGATTTAAAGAGGTCAGAATGTGGGAGAGACAACAGCCCCAGCAGCTCCCAAAGGAACGTGAGGGCCTAGAAGTGACAGGGCCTTTGAGAGGACAGAGCTATCCAGGTGGAGACAGACAATAAGAGCAAGAGAGGGAGGGGACAGGTGGTGCACCAATAACCACTCCTAACATAACCCACAACATGTCCCTTTTGTTGAAGAGGCCTCGATGGGGCCTGGGGGTGGGAAACAGCAGTGATGAAAAGCAGCTTTGACCCTGGGCTAATGAGATGCTATAGATGGTCACAGCAAGGTGTTTTAGTAGGAATGGCTGAATGCAGCAATATGGAGAGGTGGGCACCTATCTGTGCCACAATGGAAGTGTACTGCTCTCTGGGGAGTGTGCAACCAGGGCAGCAGCAGCAGAGGGATGCTTAGAAGACAGGGCTCCAGGAAGCCAAGTGGTGGCCCAGAAATGGCACATGAGGGGGTTGCTGCCCCTCTCTACTCAGAGCCTGCCTCCTGCCCCCACAGAGCTATCAGAATTACAAGATGGTTCAACTAACTGCCCTTGGACCCCAAGTAGATGGTCAGCACTCACAAGGATGGAACCACTCCTGCCTTTCTCCAAGAAGTCTCAAACCAAGAGGAGGTCTCCAACCACACTGACCAATGAGGTCCACTGCCCCCACCCAGTGACCAAACTATGCCACCTCCCAGTGACCAGACAGGGATCTGGACTGAGGGATCTGCTCCTGCAGGGAAGGAGGGAGACTTATCTGTTGAACACCTACTTGTACCAGGAGCTTTGGTGAGGTACAGTGGCCCTTGTCAAGGAATCCTTTCTGAACAGGTATGGGGGTAGTGCTTGTCCTCTTGGGACCCTTGTATAGAGCCAACTTCATCATCCAGCACTTGATACCCAGCAGCCACCAGTAGGCAGGCAGGAAATAAGGGCTGAGGGATGACTCTGAACAACGAATTTGAAATCAATTTGTAATTTCCTATGCTGCCAGCTATCCAGACACAGGAAAGCCATCCTCGGACTCTGGCAGCAGGGGGACAGTGAGAAAAAAAAATGGGGAACTGATGATCCGTCACAGCCCCCATATAAAATGGAAGTGGGAACACGAGCAATTAAAGGCAAATGGCAGAATCCAAGTTGAGCTAGAAAACATACCACCCACCTCCCTGCATTCTGTCTGCTGCTTAAACACACATCCAGTCTCTAGCTTTCCCACCTCCCCCAACAATCCTCCCCATGGCTCTTGGGCAAGGTCCTATCCCCTCACCCAGGTGCTCCCTATTAGAACATGTGAACCAGGCTGCATGACCAGCCCCCACAGGCACTGAACCCCTTCACCTAGAGAGACTGACCCATGCTACATCCTCTCCACTTCATTTTATCTTCAACACTCAGAGCAGAATCACTTTAAGAAATGGGGAAGAGCTAAGATGGGAATGTAAATGTCAACTCTGGCTCTGGGCATTCATCCTACTGCAGAGCTATCAGAATTACAAGATGGCTCAACTAACTGCCCTTGGACCCCAAGTAGATCGTCAGCCCAGAAAACCGCCCGTGAGAAGCCACCGCCCACCAAACCTTATCCCCCAGGTAGTGGCAGATCGGTCCTGCAGGTAGGCTTCCTCTCCCACTAGGATTCTGTCCTTTGCCCAGCAGCACTCACTCTCCTGAACGAGGCTCTGTGAAACCCTTTACCCAGTCCCATCTGTTCCTGGTGTAGTGACCCGGGCTCGCCCACAGCTCAGAGACTGCTCAGAGAAGGGTGACAATGAAAGGTTGCTAAACATAGGGAGGCAGCAAAGCTGCTGATGGCATCTGCCATCAATCCTCCAAGAGCCTCTTCATCTGTCCTTGCTCTAGGAATAGAACTCTTGACAAAAGCAATGACATTAGGCCAGTGGCGTCACATTTCATGTCAAGTGAATCACAGAATCTACAAGCAGAATGGTAAGAGTACTCCAGTATGGGTGTACAGATGATGACTCACTTTCTGTGTCACTCCTTTAAAAACAGCTGCTCTAGTCCTCCTGGGGCCTTCCATGACAGGAAGCTTGCTCTCTCAAGGTGGCTCCTTGTGTCTTCAGACTGATCACACAGGCCTTCCTCACATCTGGTCAGTGCATCTCCCCATCACTTCCATTGCGACTTTAGCTTGGCCCTCTCCACTCCAGCACCTCCAGTCACCAAGTAAGTATTCAAATTTCCCCTCAAAATCATCTGTCACAGTCTTCTCCTTCCCAGCACTCCCTCCTCTTCCAAGATTCCTTTGTTTACTTCTAAGTAGGTCTGGCCAGCAACCCTCTAAGCACATCGCCAGCAGGCTCCCCACTTCTTCCTAGAATCCAGCCTCCAGAAGAGAGCACTCCTAGCCACCACGGGCAGCCGGGTTTGCCAGTAACTTCTGGGTCCCTTCTGAGGTCATCACCAACAATCACTGGTGCTTCCCTCAGGAGAAGTCAGGAGAAAGTATTGAGAGCATATGTACTGATACACACACTGTCTTCAAGGGCCTCATTAGCCAAGGAAGAGAGAGATGTCCATAGACAACTCTCAGCCTGAGAAAGTGCAGAATCAGACTCCAGTAACATGCAGAGGCATGTGTCAGGGACAGAAGACTGCAGGGATGTGAAAGCCAAGACCTCTGAAACCAAGATGGCCTGGACTGAAATCCCAGGCCTGACACCCTCTAACTGTGAGAGCATGGACAAGTTACTTAACCTCACTGGCCTCAATTTCCTCATCTGTAAAATGGGAGTGATTAAACTGACTGTTGTAGAGATTAGAGATGGTGGATATAGAACCCTCAGTCTGGTGCCAGGTACTCAGTAGGCACTACACAATGGCAGTGGTCGGCATTACTTGGAAAGGAAATAATGTTTGAATTGGACCTTTTCTAAAGCTGACATTGGGCCGAACCCGTTTGGCTCAGTGGATAGAGCGTCGGCCTGCGGACTGAAGGGTGCCGGGTTCGATTCCGGTCAAGGGCATGTACCTTGGTTGCGGGCACATCCCCACTGGGGGGCGTGCAGGAGGCAGCTGATCGATCTCTCTCATTGATGTTTCTAACTCTCTATCCCTCTCCCTTCTTCTCTGTAAAAAATCAATAAAATATTTTTTAAAAAAAAGCTGACATTGGGAGCAGAGGGGAAAGCCTGAGCAAAAGCTTAGTGTGGGAGTTGAGCAAACGTCTTGGGTCTATGGTGTATAAGGGAATGGGATAAGGCATGAAGCCAGGGTTGGGGCTAGAGTACCTAGACTGTCAGGATTGTGGGAGATAGGGTACTGAAGAGGACCAACTTGGTGTGCTTCTCTCTGCTACTAGACCCCTATGATTCCAGCAGAGCAGGAAGTAGAATCTCAGGACCCAGTCTAATGGCTACAGTAGGAGCAGGAAGCCCGAGTCCATTCCGTACTGCATTCATTTGTCATTCTCCACCCTCAGATAATCAATAGCCTGTTAGCAAGACTCCAGAAGCTCCAATTAGATAAATTGCCTGTTCAACAATTGCCAGAATCAGGAACTCTTGGGAAAACCTACAGACTTTTCTAAATGGTCTTTCTTTGTCAGCATCTCTGGGGAACTTCCCTCCCTCCCATAGCTAAACTTGCTACTCCCTCTGCCAGCTGGACCCACACAGAGCTCCAGGGGCTAGAACTCCCAGAGCACAGCAAACTAGCAGGGCTTAGGCACAACACTGCCTCTGTGAGGTGGATTCTGGGTCTTCCAACCCATGATGAAACCCGGCCCAGAGAGTGAATAGGACAATGTCCTCTGTGACCACTATATTGCAGTGTGGGCATCCCAGCCAGTCAATACTTGTTTGGTTGAATGCCATGTGGAGCAAAGAAGAAAACATGAGAAACTTTAGGGGAGAGCTGGAGAATGTTCCAGTTTCTCCTTTGCTTGTAGCCAGCACGGGGGTGGCCAGAAGAGGAAGGCCTCCCTCCCTTCCTCACACAACCCTGAGACACATGACCTGAATCCCCCAGAGAATGCCAGCCCCCATCCACACAGGATGGAAGCCTTGACTGACCACATGACCATGTCTGGAAGCTGTCAGGGAGGATGATGGAGCACAGGACCTCAAGTGCTGAAGGCAAAGTGGCATGAGGCTTTTAGGTGACTTCTGCAGGTAACGCTGCTCTGGGTCAATTAGCTGGGGCCAGAGAAGGCCCAATCTGAAATCTCTGGGAGGAAAGCTGGGCTGAAGGAATCCAGTCCCAGAGCTCCCTCCCCTCCATGACGTTATTCAAGAGACACAGACAGCTCCTCAGCAAGCCCAGGCCTGAGGGACACACTGGGGGGAACACTCTGTAAGAGGCATTTGGGGATGGGCCCTCATTGCCGTGGCAGAATCCTGTCCTCCTACAAAGCTCATCTTATCTCCTACGTAAAGTCATAAAACAATCTTTTCTTCACAGCCTCCCTGAGCACACCATTATGCCTGCAGCCCTGCTTCCTGAGGTCAGCCTCATTTCCTACCAGTCAGCGTCCTGCCTAAGAACCGACCAGCCCTTACTTCTTCTGCACCTTCCTGCAGTTCTAAGCAGTGCTGAAACCCAATGGATTTTTTTCAGTTATCAGTGGAGCCAAAGACACAAACTGATGGCCAGCTGTTTGAATCTGGCCTGCAGATTACCATTTGTTGGCACACAAGATACTGCTTAAATATATGAATCAATTCCAAAATTTTAAGATCAGATTTTTCTGATTTTCTTTCAAAAGTTGGAATATCTGTAAGTATGGGGTCTGCACTGCTGTGGGGCAAAGCTGGGCAGAGATGAGAAGCAGCTGCTCCTTTAGACAGGGCATGGTCACTCTAGCTTGCCCCAATCCCTATGGAGCAGATACTGTGGAGGCCCTGCCCCATGTCCTATCAGCCCACCTAAGCTCACCTATAGCTGCGGTGCTCCTGTGTGTGCTAACAGCTTCCAACTGCCAGTACCTGCAGCTCTCTGCTTCTTTGCCTGAGGACTTTCTCTGACACTAGTTGGCATTCAGGACAGCCCAGAAGTGCTGGGGATTTAAAGCCCCCAAAGATATTCTTGACTCATACGGGAGTCAATGAATTAAGAACCATTCACTTCCCTGCCCCTCAAGGGTACAATTCTGAGACACATTCCGCATGATTATTCACAGTCCCCAGTGGGACTGAGTTCCAGTGGACCACAGTGGCAGTCCTCTCCTTAATGTACCCTTTATCGGCTTTTCCCCTTTCTGCCTCTTTTTCCCCACCCTTCACTTATGCTTACTGGAATCACATCCCAATTAAATGATCTGCTCCTAAGTCCTTGTCTCAGGGTTCATTTTGGGGGGAACCCAAACTCACACACCCTACTAGTCTTATTTCATCATTTTTCCATCAGAGCACATTCTTCTGATGGAAAGCTGAAGGACAGAACCCCCCACCCAGGGGCTTCCCAACATCGGAGGGACAGGGCAGACTCACCTCCCCCGAATAACTGTACTTGCCCCTGAGGATCTGCCGGTACAGCCGGGTGCGGTTATCATCTTCAAAGGGCATGGTGCCACTGAGCAGAATGTAGGCAATGACACCCAGTGCCCACATGTCCACTGAGTTGGTGTAGGGCTTTCGAACCAGGACCTCAGGGGCAATGTACTCAGGTGTGCCACAGGTAGTCTTCATCAGGCAGTCGTCACCTTTCTTGCGAGCACTGGCCAGGCCAAAGTCGGTGATGATGATCTTGGAATCAGTGCCTGGGTGGTAGTAGAGCAGATTCTCAGGCTTGAGGTCTCGGTGTGTGATGCCCAGTGCGTGCAGATACCGGACGCCATCCAGCACCATTTGCAGCACCCGTGTGGCATCACGCTCAGTGAAAGAACCCTTGGCAATGATGCGGTCAAAGAGCTCTCCACCAGTAGCCAGCTCCATCACCATGTACACACGCTCCTGCGTCTCAAACACCTCCACCAGCTGGATGATGTTGGCGTGGCGCACCCGGCGCAGCACACGCAGCTCCGACTCACACACCTCCCGCCCCTCTCGGTATTTGGTCTCAATCATCTTGATGGCGTATGGTTGCCGGGTTGCCCGGTGTTCCACGCGTACCACTCGGCTGAAGCTGCCTCGGCCAATCAGGGCTTTGATGTCATACTTGGCCGTCACACGTGGGTCGAACTTGGCCCTGTACTTAGCCACCCTGGCCTTGCGTGGTGGTTCTGAAGGAGGCTCTGTGTAGCCGGTAGTGGGGGCGCCCGGGCAGGGGTTGGCACACTGACTGGCGGCTGGGATCCCAGCTTTGAGAGGGCCAACACTGTCCACCTCTGTGATGAAGTGCTTATACACATCGCTCTTAGTGCCACTGAAGGGCTCCACCTTCTTGACCAGATCCAGCTGGACATCCTTGGGCGGCTCGGGAAGGACCTTGCTTGTCCCACAGCCCATCACGGACACGGGGGCATCCTCTCCAGCGAGGCTGGCAGGACCTGCTCTGCAAGCAGTGCCCCGTCTACACCTACGCAGACAGAAGAGAGGACAACTCAGTATAGCTGGGGACACCTCTGAAGGGTTACCAGCCATCCACCTCCTGCCTCCTCCTTGTCCCTCGATAACCCTAGACTGAAGACCTGGCTCTAATATGGTTTCCTGGAAGGGAGGATGGCTTTGGCCCCTAAGTGCTCAGAGCCCAGGCTCAATGGAGGGTCTATATCAGTGGTTCTAAACCTTCCGAATGCCGCGACCCTTTAATACAATTCCTCATGTTGTGGTGACCCCCAACCATAAAATTATTTTCATTGCTACTTCATAACTGTAATTTTGCTACTGTTATGAATCGTAATGTAAATATCTGATATGCAGGATGTCTTTTCATTTTTACAAATTGAACATAATTAAAGCATAGTGATTAATCACAAAAACAATATGTAATTATATATGTGTTTTCCGATGGTCTTAGGTGACCCCTGTGAAAGGGTCATTCGACCCCCAAAGGGTTCGCGACCCCACAGGTTGAGAACCGCTGGTCTATATGAAATACTGGATCTGAGCATCATAATCTTGATTTACATCTCCCTGGATCTGATTCTCACACTGCTCTTCAACCCTGAGAGAGGGTAGGAACATGCACAGGCTCAGTTGTTACTGCCCCCACCTTCCTCCCTACTCTGCCTGGGTTCATTATCCTAGTTGAAGTTCTATGTTTTCTTTTTTTATATATATAAGAGAACATTTATTCATAACATTTATTCACAGAGGTAGAAAAAGTTAATTCCTAGAAGAAATGGGCTTAGGAAATAAGTGATAGAGGTAAAGGAAGGGCCTTTGGGCCTTGGAAGTGAGGCAGCTAATGGTAACATGCCTAGGGAGATGGGGAGGGAGGAGTGAGGGAAAGGCGAGCAGTCTTATGTTTTCTTAATGTTAAAATCATTCCTCTTATTACTCGGACTCATCTTTCCTGAAATGGGGGGATGTAGAGTGTTAGAGGCCGACTCTCCAACATCACCTACCAGGGCTCAGAAAGCTGCTTCTCCAAGGCCTCCCTCATGTATATCCTTCCGGGCCCTCTATGCCTCCTGCAGGCATGATCCCCCTGCAACCACCACCCACGGCCCTGCGTCTCTGCCCTACTAACCTCACTCTTTCCTGGACAGCTCCCACTACTTCGCTAATGCACCATCTTCACCCTGGCATTGTAACACCCTGTTTCAGGGTCACTCACTTTCCCAGTCACCACATTGATAGCGAAAATGCCACATTAAGTTCTAGAGCTGGCTGCAATCAATCCCAGTGAACTTGGGACAATAAGCCTTAGCACACTGCCATCAGGTAGCCACCAAACAGGGCATCATTCAAGAGGCAAAGGAAGCCTTGAGCTCAGAAAGGGCACTAGCAGCTTCATCTAGATATGACTCCGGCTGTGGATGCGGGTGCTCTGCTTCCTTGGGATGAGAGGACAGGAGCCTTCCCCATTTGTTTCCCAGACAGAGATGTTCTGATCTCTCAGTACCCTGTGGCTGGTGGGACCCTGGGCAAGGTGAAGTGCAGAAGGACTACTTTCCAGAGGTCACTCTGCTCAGGCTGCCCTTCCCTAAGTCTATCTGAAGGCCCCATGGCCGAAAGAAGAGAGCAGAGAATTTCCTATTAATTATGACATGCAGAATTGAAGATAAAGTGATCAGTCCAGGTCAAACATGTATTGAACATCTACTAGGATACAAGAATGAATAAGACATCCAATATAGGTTATATTTCAACATACACATACACACACACACAAATACACAAGCAGAACATGGTCAATAAGCTGATAATCTAAATCAGTGATGGCAAACCTATGACACGCGTGTCAGAGGTGACACGCAAACTCATTTTTTTGGTTGATTTTTCTTTGTTAAATGGCATTTAAATATATAAAATAAATATCAAAAATGTAAATCTTTGTTTTACTATGGTTGGAAATATCAAAAAATTTCTATATGTGACACGGCACCAGAGTTAAGTTAGGGTTTTTCAAAATGCTGACACGCCGAGCTCAAAAGGTTCGCCATCACTGGTCTAAATGAAAAGAAAAGCATAAAAACATAATTTCAATATAACACAGTAAGTGTTAGGCTTGAGAAACAATAGTAGATATATGTAGACTGGCGCAGGGGTTAGGGAAAGCTTCCTGAAGGAGGTGACCCTCACACTGAATTTGATGTAAGAATAAGTCAGGTGAGGAAAGATAGGAATGGAGTTTTAGGCAGAGAGAATAACATAGTCATAGACCCAGAGTAGCACCCTGTGCCTGGAAACAGGAAATTTGGTAGTGTGAAAGCAGGCCTGTGGGGGGCTAGAGTTTTGGAAGGTAGGCAGGAACCAGGTTGTAGAGAGCAGCACAAGTTATGGTGAGGAGACAGGACCTTCCTGGGAGGTGAGGGGAAGCTACCAAAGGGTTTACAAAGAACGAGAGGCGCTCAACCTGTGTTTAGAAAGAAGCATGAGGCTGAACTGGAGGAGGATCAAAGTGGACTAAAAGGGCCAGAGAGGGGATGGTGGCCCAGACAGTGGGGTGGAATGGAAAGATATCAGCAGAAGAACTGATAGGGACTGGAGGCTGGACAAAAGGGGTGAAAGGGTGGAGTGAGGGCAGCACTCCAGTCCCTTACTCAGGCTCCTGGGCAAAAGGGTCAAGAGTGTAGCAAGAGGGACAGGTTTAGTAAGCAGTGGGAAGAGTTCAGTTTTTGATGTGTGCAGTGCATGTGGAACATCCATGTGACATTTACTGCAGGCCAGGCACCACATATTACATTTTTAAAGTTAATAAAAATATATATTGTAGAAATGTATAGACTAGTAAATGCATAAGTTTAAAAAGCTGAGGGAACATACACCAAATTATTAGTGTTTATGTCTAGCCCGGCCTGTGTGGCTCTGTGGTCGAGTGTCGACCTATGAAACAGGAGTCCACGGTTCAATCCACTATCGGGGCACATGCCCGGGCTGCAGGCTAGATCCCAAAGAGGCAGCCGATCAATGATTTTCTCTCATCATCGATGTTTCTATCTCTCACCCCCTCCTCCCTTCCTCTCTCTGAAATAAATAAAAATATTTAAATAAAGACACTGCATTATTCACTCCTGTAATGTTTTAACTTTTAGTATTATTTCATAATGAAAATTTTATGACTTCTTTTTAGAATATAGTAACTTGAGACCTCACTTCTTAAGGACATAGTAATAATTGGTGGGCCAACTCCTGCCTTATGACTGAGAGAGGGAAAGAAGTTCAAATGTTGTTGTATCCTCCTTATTTTATCAGGACTCCAACTCCATCTAAGACATCCCACCTACTGCCCATCCCGTTGTCAGAAATACAGTCTCTGGCAATGTACCTGGGGTTCTCCTTCTAACATCCAAAGTTCAATCCCCAAATATTTACTAAGCTCCTGCTGTGAGCCAGGAACTTTGCCAGGGACTGTGACAGACTAAAAGAAGGTAGCCAGCCAGGCCGGAGTGACGCAGTGATTGAGTGTGGACCCATGAACCAGGAGGTCACGTTCGATTCCTGGGTAGCCAGCCAGGCCGGAGTGACGAAGTGATTGAGTGTGGACCCATGAACCAGGAGGTCACGTTCAATTCCTGGTTGGGGCACATGCATGGACTGCAGGCTTGATCCCCAGTAGGGGTTTGCAGGGGCACATGCCTGGATTGCAGGCTTGATCCCCAGGAGGGGTTTGCAGGGGGCAACCGATCAATGCTTCTCTCTCATCATTGATGTTTCTATCTCTTTCTCCCCGTCCCTTCCTCTCTTTGATATTAATTTTAAAATAAACTAATTAATTTAATTACATTAAAAAGAAGGGAACCATAGTCTGTGCTCTCAAGGAACTTACAGTCCAGATGGTTCCACACCAAAAGTTCTTTAGTCCATTACCCTTATAATGCCCAGTGAGGCCACTTAAAGGCTGGCAGCCTGGAAGGGGTCCCTCTGAGATCATTTCCTCCCAGCAAAAGAAAACACCACATTCTTCTAGTTTAAACACCACATTTTTCTACTTTAGCATCACATTAGACACCATGGCAACAGAGGGCTATACCAAGAATTAGCTCAGTGATGACCTAGCCAACACAAATCAGCTTAATACTCACTGAGTATGATTCTTGGAAGGAAAAGAAGTTCAAATCAGTAAGTCTCTCTCCAGCTCTCAACAAACAGAATTGCTTCCCTTCTTCCACGGCTGTATTTCTCAAATTTTTCTCTGTGTACCCTGGGTTCAATGGAGACAGATGTTCCCAGCTATCTCCAAAATTAGGAGTCATTGTTTTTGGAACACCTATCGCCCATTCACGTCATACAGCCGGGAAGTTCTGAAGAGGACTGAAGTTGCCCACATAACATGTTCACATTTATAAAGTAAAATAGAAAGCCAAATGAAAGTCTCATCCATAATTGTGACTGACAACCCCAGTATCTAGCTCAGATTCCACAGACACTAAGATCTGCAGGGGTCTTCCATTCCAGGTGAGGGGCAACTCTAGTTCAGCGTCAGAGGCAAATAAATTTCCTGAAAGCTGCATTTTCTCTAGCCCATTAATACAACTTAACAAGTGCAAGAACTGCAATTAGACCTGGACAATGTGCTTATTTAGCAAACCCACCCTCTAGTGAGTCAGCATTCCGAATCTCTCCTGGGGGAATAGCCAACTACAACTGCCGTTAGTTAGTAGAAGCAGTTTCGTCAGAGCTTTCCCCAATGACCAGAGTTGAGGAAGTCACATAACACAAGGCAGCTTCCTACAGGAGGATCAGTGTGAAGAGCAAACAGGCTTACTAAGATGAGATCTTAGTAACAAGGGACATATTCTGGGAAGAACAGCCATTAGTAAATTCAGTGGCTTCCATTTGCTGAGTTTCTACTGTGAGAAGTATCTTACATGCACTCTCACTCCTCTCTGCAACTACATAAAGTAGTGAGGATTATTCCTATCTTGGAATGAGCAAACTAGGACTCAGCGAGTCTCAAGATTTCATAAAAGCCAAGAACTGACTCTCAGTCTTTCTGACTCCAAAGCTCATATGTCTAATCATCAAATCATACTGCTTCCCCAAGGTATGGGCAGGGCAATGAGACTGCAATGGGAGGCCACAAGGCACAGCTAGCCTTTCCCCCAAGACAAAGAAGACACAAGAGCTTCCTGGAGGCAATGACAAAGATCTCCAACCAGGAAGCACGGTAAAGTCACCTGGGGAATTTTTTCAAAATATATATCCAGATACCAGAGCTTCTGAATCAGTCTCAGAGAGTGAGACTCTTGAATCTGTATTCTGAAAAACGACTTTAGACCATCAAAGTTGAGAAGGCTGCACCACATACCACACACATACGCATGCATGTGCATGCATGCGCATGCATGCGCAAACGCGAAACACAGGTGAGCTGTGTTCATCTCCGATGCCGGGCCCTGGTAGGTGCTCAATGGTACAGCTGAATCAATATCCATTCTTAAACCAACAATCTACCCCAGGGGACTTAGTTCCTACTGTTAATGTCAGGCAGAACCAGACACTCCGATACAGATACACAATCCCCAAACTCACTATCACGTGACACAACATGATCTATTCAACAGCAGTCCAGTGAATAAAAGTACAGAGGAGTCAATGGTTACTTGTGAAGCAAGGGAGGCTTTTCCACGGAAATGAAATCTGAGATCAATTTTAAAGGACAGATGTACATTTTCCATACCGGTGGGAGAAAGAGAAGGGTATTACAAATGAGAAAATTGGCTATCTAAAGCACAAGGGTATTAAATCACAGAGCTAACAGAAGGCACACAACATATGTAAACATATGTAAACGCCCCAACAACATATGTAAACCGAAGGCAGAAATGCACAGGTGCTCACTTCAGGGTTAGGCCTCTCCGATCATGAAGAGCCCTGAATGCCTGCCTTCCTAAGAGGCTTAGCCTTTCTCCTGTAGGCATCAAGGAGCCAGTTTTCGGCAGTAAAGGGCTTATTCAGGTGAGAAGGAATCACTTCGGCGGCTTCATTCAGTGGGAGTGAGCATGGACAGTGGGGCGAAGGTATGACTGGCTTGTGGGGCAGGCGACCCGGCTGGACTCAGGCCTGCTTTTCCCCAGAGTGAATAAGGAAGCGACCAGCTGCCCGCCAGCCCCTGGCGTTCAGTCGCGAAGGAAGGGTGTGGAGTAGATGCTGGACACGAGAAGGGAGTGAGGACAACAGGGTTAGTTCACCGTGACCGACGCCGGCTGGCTGCACAGCAGGCAGGGCAGCTGGCCACGTCCACCAGGCCCACGAGGCCCCAGAGAAAGGCTACCCAGCGCAACAGCATGTTTCAAGGCCACTCTCGTCTCGGACACCGGGGACCCCAGCAGCCATCGCCTGGCCTGCTCCCCAGCCCCGTAGGCCCCGGCACACCTGGCACGGG